>NW_010391172.1:0-27473 GCF_000710305.1 Buceros rhinoceros silvestris | reverse complement strand
CTCTTCCTACCGCTCCCCAGGAGCTCCATCAAGGCTGTCCACAAGAGCAAGGATGAATTTTTACATTGATTTGAAATAAAGTCAAAGTATACGTTTGTTTGTTTCTCCAGGAAGCCAGACTAAGAGCCACGTTTCTTAGTTAAGTGACTGGCATAGTATTATTTTACTTACATCAACAGCAAGCATTCATCAGCAAATGTGCATTCATCATTAAATGTGAACATTCAACATAATGACAAGTATTGAATGGAAAACCAGTTACCTATCACTCACGAATGTGGATTAAACCTTTCACAGAAATAGCACTTATAAAAAAATCAAAAGGCTCCTTAGTTCATGAGTAAGATTTAATCCATTTAAAAAGAAAAGTCAGATTAAGCTAAGGATAACCTAACAAACTTTTGAAAGATCTTACTGACCTAAGAATACTGACTGATGGGTTAGGATCAAAAGAGTTATAGTAAATGGGGTTACGTCAGGCTGGTGGTCAGTCACCAGTGAGGTTCCCTAGGGCTCAGTTTTAGGTTTTAATGATTATTTTATAAATTATAGAGACACAGAAGTCAAATGTACATTGTTTGTTTGCCGACAATACTAAGCTAGGGGGAACTGTGGACTCCCGCAAGGGTAGGAAGGCCTTGCTGAAAGATCCGGATAGACTAGAGATCTGGGCAACCACCAACTGTATGAAATTTAACAAAAGCACATGCCACCTGGGATGCGGTAATCCTGGCTATAAGTACCAAGTCGGGGATGAGAGGCTGGAGAGCAGCCTTGTAGAAGGAGATCTGGGGATTTGGGTTGGTGGCAAGTTGAATATGAGTCAGCCGTGTCCCCTGGCAGCCAAAAGCACCAACCATGTCCTGGGGTGCATCAAGCACAGCATAGCTAGCCAGTGGAGGAAGATGACTGTTCCTCTGCACCTATGCAGCCCCACCTCAAGTACTTTGTGCAGTTTTGGGTGCCTCAATGTAAGACAGACATCACTGCTAGAGAACACCCAGAGGAAGGTGGCCAAGGCGGTGGAAGACCACGAGAATAAAGACAAGAGTTCAAGCACAGCATAGCTAGCCAGTGGAGGAAGATGACTGTTCCTCTGCACCTATGCAGCCCCACCTCAAGTACTTTGTGCAGTTTTGGGTGCCTCAATGTAAGACAGACATCACTGCTAGAGAACACCCAGAGGAAGGTGGCCACTTGGCTTGTTCAGCTTGGAGAAGAGAAGGTTGAGAGGTGACCTCATCATAGTCTACAGCTTTCTCAAGGAGGGCAGCAGAGGGGGAGGTGCTGATCTCTTTTGAGAGACCAGCAATAGGACAGGAGAAAATGGTATGAAGCTGCATGAGGGGAAGTTCAGATTGGACAGTAGAAAAAGGTTCTCCCCTGAGAAGGTGGTCGGTTACAGGCTCTACAGGGAAGCGGTCACAGCAACAAGCCTGTCAGAATTCAAGAAGCATCTGGACAATGCTCTTAGTCCTAAGGTTTAGTTTTAGGTAGTCTTGCGAGGAGCAGAGAGTTGGTCTCTATGATCCTTATGGGTCTCTTTCAACTCAAGATATTCTATGATTCTGTGATTGTAAGCTTAGGTTTTACTTTACAGAAGAACACTTGAAAAACCAGATACTTTTATCGTAGTAAATTTAATCAGGCTTCTAACAAAGTAGAGTCCTAACAAACTGTACAGTAATAATGAACATTTTTAATCAAAAATATATTAAATGTTATTTCAGTACTAATTTCATTAGCATTCTAACCCAAAGCAGAAACTCTGATGTAACATCCTGAAGGCTCTCAGTCCCTGTAGAGAAGAAGTGTAGTTATGCTTCTGCCTCAGAGAAGACTTTGCCTGCGGTTTGGATTGATCTCGGTAAGCCCGGTTGTTGCCAGAAGGGGTGAGTCAGGTCTAGCTACTGTACCACAACAGGGTGCCTCTCTCCCTCTGTCTTCCTCCCCAAATTAGCATCCTGTAAGGATCCATGAGCTGATTCCCACTCACTGTGCAGCCCACACAATCCCAGGTGGCAACAAGGTAAGTTGCAGGTCATCTCCTTTGAGTGATGTAAATGCTTCGAAACATCAAAAGCCAACTGCAAAACCACACCCCACCGACATAAAAACTAATCAGGCATCTCAGGAATCTGCTATAACACATAGTTAATATACCATATTCAGATTTGCATGTGTAAGATGCTGCGATACATATAGTATCTCATACATGCAAAATCATTGCTATTTCATTTACTTTCCTGCATTCTGATGAAATCTGAGAAGCTATCTTAGTAAGAGGGCTGAACTCAATGGCTTTCATTTGAAAATACTGTGCGCTTTGGAAACAGTGAGCTTTGGTCACTAATCCTTTTACAGAGTTTCATGTGTTTCTAAATGCAGCTATATACAAAGCGATCATGCTTTTGCTTACCTCTGTGTTTATGACTCCTAAAATGTTCATAAAAGCCAGTATCTTAGTCAATGTAACACTCTACACAATCCAATGGTCAGGATACAACCAATGAGTCAGAAATATTTTTCATCTCTGAAAATAATGGCAGCCTCTTGACTCTCCTCAACCACAGTTCCCCAAGTACAAGTCTCTCTATCAGGTCAAAAGTGGCACCAGACATTACCCAAAATCCCCTAGGTTTGAAATGATGATGAATTTGGGGCCTTCAAGTTGCATTTCATTAGATGTAACATGGAGTTACTAAAAAGATGGTGCTGTTCGCTTTCCTTGCCCCGCCTTGCCACCCCAAAGTCCTGCTCCTTCTTGATGATGGAAATAAAGATTACACACAGCCTCCTAACTGTTAAAACTGAGGGATGAAAAGTGGTGAGAAGGTGTAAGGCATGGGGAGAGGAAGACAGCAGGAGAAGGGACCTTTCCCTGCTCAGTAGCTGCCTGCAGTTACACTCTGTAGTTTAGTGAAAAACAACAAAGGAAATGGTTAGTAGCAAATAGTAACAAAAAATGAAATTCATCCTACGTAATACTGCTTACTAGTAATGACTCGTGTGATGGAAAACATAAAAATTCAAAAGACCCTGGAATTAGAACAAAAATACAGCATTTCTTATATCAAGTAGAGCTGCTCTAGCAGTCAGAGACTAAGAGACAACGCCTAGTGTAATTTTACAGAAACGAACCTGAAGTTTAAAATTAAACTATAATAAATAATTTATATCATAGTTGCAACCAATTTTGCAAGTCTTCCCTTCCTATAGTATATATGAAAACAAGGCATATTTCTGCGTAAGTTGAGGAATGACGAGCTGCTTCTTGTTATTTTAATAAAAAATACAGTGTTTGAAGTTACACTTATAAACATCAAAACATAAGCGTACATACATCAGACTGAACATTTTTTCCTAGGTAACGGTGTAAAGGTTTCAAAAATAGTTTTGTCACTTTACAGCATTTTTGAAAAGAACATCCTTTCAAAGGAGTATATGTCAACAAGTACAGGTAGGAAGAACACAGTTGTGGAGACCACGGTGAACAAGATACAGCCCCCTGCACTGCTACGGAGGAGTGCAGGCCTTGGGTTCAAATCTCCAACAAGAGCTCCTCTTTGCCCACAAAAAGCAGATTTATGTATTATGGCATACACAATGGATCTAAAAAGCATACTTCTGTCCTTAGTATGAGCCCTCTTTGAAGGGTTCTGATAGATCTTGATTGGCGGCATCGTACTGAGCAATGAAATGTTTGAGTTCTTCAATGCACCGCTCACCTATTTCATGCAAGTTCTGCCTCAGGGCAAACTGAATGGACTTCTCTAATGACGGATCTTTATCAATTAGCATCTTCACTACCATGCCAAAGGTTTCACAGTCTTGTCTGTAGACCTAGAAACAACACATTTGAGAAAACAATTATACACACTCTCTTTGCATTAGTACACCAACAGCCCTCATTGAGTTAGGTCCCACTGAAGATCCAAACCAAACAGAGAATACCGGATTTAATATGAGTTTCAACTATTAAGATATATTTGCCTTTTCCTCTCTTCTGACCTGTGCTAATACACATATAACTAGTTCAGAACTATCTGGATACAAGAATTAACTCTAACTGGAAGAAATGCCTTAAAAAGAGAGATGGAGTTCCTCTGGCAGCAATGCATAATAAATAATGGCACCGTGCAAATGCTAAACCAGATTTTAATTACAAATATAAGTAAAATTAACTGTGGCATGTCTAGCAATATCAATCTTTACACAAAGCATCAATAACTTAGTTTGCAATCTTTCCTAATACTTTAAATACAGGTTTATAATTAATTTCACCAAATTATGTTTGTTTGTTGGATATCTGTTTCTCATAGAAGCCCTTGACAAATATCACTTTAATTAGTTTGACTGTATGGGTGATTCATCCGCTACGGATAAGAGAAATCCTGGCAGTCATTTACAAGAACCCGTCTGATCTTGTACTGCAGGGAATGAAGAGCTTGCAAGTCAGTTACGTACCACAGTTGAGAAGCAACTTCTCATCATCAGTGCAACTGTTTTTCAAACAAACATGTGACTATGCTCCTAGGCGGTTTTCAAAGTGAGTCAGCGGCCTTTCCAAACTTTTTTTTTTTCCAGATTCCAGCTAAGGCTATTCATCTAAACATCCACCAAAAACCGAATTTGTTAGTCTTGCAACTGCCAGGTGCAGTTCATTTTCACACCTCTTTGGCCAATTTCTGTTTAGAAAATACAGGTGCTTTTTCAATGAAGTTTTATATCTCTGTACATTTTTAAGCAAAGTAAAAGCGCTAAAATTTTTATATTCCTCAAAGTATGGTTATCTTTTAGTATTCTGTGCTTGCATAAGAACTTGGTTTTTTTTTTACAGAAGTGTGTGACCCTTTCCTCCCACATTTATCTATGTTATGGACACATGATACAGCTGTATATAAGCAATTTCCGATCAGTAGAAAAGAAAGAAAGAAAGCAAGCCACAATCCCTCCCACAACCAAACACTGTCACATGTATTTATTAATAAGACCAGTCCACAGGCAGCTTAAGCACATCTACGTCAGAGGAGCAGTAGAAGAAGTACGTTCCGCACACAAATGGAACTACTCTCAGAAACACAATGATTTAACACAATACTTTAATAAAGACAGTTCTCAAATGTCTGATAGCATATTCTATAAAAATAGTTTAAAACATGACCCACTTTTCAAACACTGGTTGACAAATGAAAGAAAACCTTTTGGAAGAAACTGATTTTCAGTGGAGATGAAGAAGTCCAAAAGAAGAGCACAGCCCAAAACAAACTGGAGTTAAACATCTTAAATGTGGAAACAGTGTACACATGGCATTTTTTTTTCCTGAGACGGGGTTTATCTCCTGCTTTGTATTTTTAATTCTTTGGTAGTAAAATTATCAGCATGAAACCCAGACTCTCAGAGTTCTTGCTAAAAGAACTTCAAACAGAGTAAATCTGGGTTTCTTTTTTCTGACTCTTTCCAAGGAAAAAGCTCAGAAAGAGTTGCTCTCTCCGATTAGCCATATGACAGACAGATGGTATTTCACTTTGGATAACTCATGCCTTTCAAGTACTTGCAGCATGCTTACTAGCATCTTCACAGAATGATTTCTGAAAAGTTTTTTTCTTCTCCCTAGTGCAATTATGTTTTTGGGGAAATAGTTCAAAACCTTCCCACCCCCCCCTTATTGCATGTCTGTTTGTCCTATTTTACCACCTTTGAAGTGGTCAGACCAAGGACGTGTGAATGATCTTCCACAGGCAGATGAACCTGGTAACTGTCAGTCTTCAGAGGACACTGCCACACTGGCACAAGTGAAACCCTGACGCTAACAGAGAACATATTGCTCCGCCTTGTGCAAGGGAAGGCACCCAAAGCTACAACTGAAGGAAATGCTCTACTTTTAATTGATCTTCAAATTAATGGCAGAATGCTATCTGCTATTTCTCTCACACACCACAAAGAACTAATCCAGATGAAATTCCCTGACTAGTAGCATATAAATGTTAGCTCAATCTAAGCACATTTTTCTTCAAAATTTTCAGAAGAGAGAAGACTTGGAGAAGAATCAAGAGAGCTCTCATCATTGCTGCATCTGGAGTCAGAAGCCTCTTGTCTGTCCAACAATCTGGAAACCAAACTTCTCCATACATGAGATTAATGTTTTCAATCCTTTATGATAAAAGATTTTTAAAAAACTAGTATTGACCTAAAATAGGGGAAGAGAGCGAAGGTGGAGCAGGAAGGCAGTTCTAACAACAGAAAACAAAGGAAACAGGTCAGCTCCTCTAACAATAATTGAGCAATTTTCCCTCCACAGGCTTTCTACCCCAGCTACTAATTCTGATCCTCCTGGTGCAACCTGCCTTCTTCTCAATTGTGCTGATAAAAGTATTTGTATAGCTGTGACATAAATTGCATCACTGAGATGATCCCTTTTAAAATGACTTCCCCCCCCAATTAATGTGATTCAGTTCTAAAGCCAGATGCATCAGCACAATTGAAAGAACTGTGAAGTGGAAATAACTTCGTAAACTGGTTTATATCTGAAGCCAGTGCATGACTACCAACCCTCAGAGAGAAGTTACTATCCTTTGCAGAAGGGAGTAGAGATTATCAATTAGAAGAATATCAGTTATAAAAGATACTAATTACAGCTTAATAGTACAATCAACTATTTGAAAAAATTGTGAAAGCACTCACAGCTCATGAAAAAGAGGACAGTAGAGTGCATATTAAAATCCATTTTCTCCAGAGAGTAGGTGGCGGCTTTTTCTGGAAAATAACCTGAGACTGTGATGCTTGAGGAAGAAAGAAAAATGCAGAAAAGACTCCAAACAAGCAAAAAAGCTCTCTGTTGGATAACAATACTGGTAGAACTTAAGACCCAGCAAGGTTTGAAAATAATCCTATCTTTAAAATTCCAGCTGATACCAATTTTGAGCTCAGACCATGGGAACCTCATCTGCAAACATCTGGAACTAAAACCTGAAAATTATTCCATGTGTGGGGAAAGAAGAAATAATGTTTATATATTGAAAAACAAGAATGGGAATGATACCAGCGATATGATTATTCTATCTGATATATATGTCAGCTAATCCTGAAATCAGCTAAACAGGTGATCATTCACCCAGGCCCAACCATACTTTTATTCTCTGACCTAAGCTACAGCACCAGCATAATGGAAAGAACATGCAACATTTCAGTAAGCAGATGAAAGAGAAGCAGAAACATCTGTTCTATTCCCAAATATATAAATATTAATATTTATTTTATATACGCACAAATACATATAGAGAGAGAGAGACTTGATCTTCCTATGAATGAGAAGTATGTATGTAAGCTGAATTCAAGTTATTTTTGAAGAATTTGCTAAAATCAGTACATTTGGCATCTATGAGGTTGGAGGATCACAATAACGCCTACTTTTATACTATTCTCATGGCATTTTAGCTCTTTTTATTGATACACAACAATAGCATAGAAGCCCTGGCTGACATCAACCCTCCACTGTGCCAGTCTCTGTATAATCACTTAGGCTTTGTCTAGATGTGAATCTAAAGGTGTCATGTACCTGGCAACACGTTAGCGAATACTCCTCCTATTTCAGAACAGTAAACCAAAATTTGCACTTAGAATTATTTAAATATAGCTAAAAGATATCTACTTCCAGATCTAGCTAGAGCAATGGAGGTGTTAGTCCCCCAGGTTGGAGGTAATCAAGCACTAGAACTCACCAGGCAGAATGAAACCTTTGAGAACATCCTCCTCTGTGCCCGTGCACAGTTTTCACAGTTAACCTCAAAGCACAATCAACAGTGACTTAAATTACCATGTACGGACACTGACACAAAAGAGATGAAGGACACCACACATTCTCTTCTTCCAGCTTAGTTTTGGGACCTTAACCTCTGATGGAGAGGAAAGAGGGGCAGAAGCAAGCACACTGGGACTGCTCATGTCAGACTGCTACATCCCTCCTGCAATGATAATCTAAAAAAGGTCTTGGCTAAAACCAAAATTAACATTGAATGACTCAGCTGATGGGTGGAAAACACCATCACCAAAATCTGAACTCCGGGTGTGGATGAAAATATACCTAGCTAGGGAGTACCATGATGACACACGTACTACTCACAAAGTCTGCATCATTTTCTTTGCCAAGCACAGCCCCATGTTCTCCAAAACTGTTCCAGAGCTGCCTGTGTGTTTTGTGCAACAGAGCTGCTGGACAACATAAATAGTAATGAGAAGAAAAACTAGAACTTAAGAAGTTCTCCTCTGAAAGTGACTACAGTCTGCAGAAGAGTCAGAAACTGTCATCTTGGTCTCAAAGTCTTGCATAGCTGGCCAAACAGCAGCTCCATTTCAAGAGTAGCCACAATATTCAAAGGGGATGAGGCCAGGAAAAACAGATTAAGTTACAATGGAGATATTCACAACCCTTATTTCAACTCATGCACCAGGTTTCCCTGGTTTAGCTCTACAGTCTGTGCAAAGAAAGGCTTTTTAACTTCTCAAGGGGATTGACAACAGCTGAAACTACACCTTCTGCTCTTAGCAGCTGTTGAAGAAGAGGGAAACAAGCAAGAAGCTATCTGATAAATGGAAAGACCCTAAGGCTGGTCCCACCAGGCTACAAGTTAGCCCTGGTACCTCCCATGACCACAGCTGGTATGTCCTGATTTGAGTTAAAACAGAACTAATTCTCAGTTCACTGATTTTAATTTCCAGCTCAGTCTCTAAGTGACTGTGCTTCCTGAAGTTAACGGCAGGTTTTTGCAGACAGTGTCTGCTTCTAGAAGTGAGAACGCTTGATGTTTACAGTTACTGGTATGTAGAAGGGCTCTTGCTTACACTTGCTCCTTTGGAGACCAAGGTCATTGCAAGATCCTGCATACCATGTTGGGGTGCTGTAAGTTAGAGGCCACAGTCAGTAAGCAGACAGGACAGGTGACCCTAAACTGACCAACAATGCATTCCATTCCATATACGTCATATTCAGTATAAAGCTGAGGGATCACAAAGGTCACGTCTCTCTTCTTCAATGGTCGATGTCTGAGGAGGACTCTGTTCGTTCTGCCTTTGAGTCCAACCTGTGCATTCCTGAATTCAGTTCCAGAATCCAGCTCCCGAATCTGGTTCTCATCTGTCACTGGGTGCAGTCTGGGACTTGTCCAATACCTGCCCTGCAGCGTTAGTGGTGATGGTGACATAATTGCCATCAGGGGGCTGGGTTTGGCATTGTTTTTGTATATATTTAATTTGATTGTTATAATTTTCATTAAAGCAGATTTACTTTTCTTTTCCAACCCATTGGTCTCTCTCTCTTATTCCCTTTCCCTTTGCCCTTGGGAAGGAAGCGAGGTTAATAGAGAGCAGCTGTCATTTGTCTAGAGGCCGGCCCAGCTCTAACCCATGACATGGTAGCATGACAACTGAATAGCAAGTGGGAGATGCAAATTTCTCCTCTCCATCTCAAAAAGGACTCAACTGAATCTTCGCTTCTCATTTGTGGGAGAATTGTTCTAATGAACGTACTTTATTTTACATAAAAGTAGACAACATTAACTATCCTCTCCAGCTCATTGTTTTGAATGACTATGACTCTGGCACTTTTTTGAATGCTCTTGGCTTTATGCCAAGCATTCTATGTAAAAGCCCCTTGACTAGGAATCATCCAAAGACTTGTGCATGCAAGGCTTAAGGAGCTTTATGTAAGAGATGTGCAAATTCATTTCAATGCAGAAAGTGGTACGTCTGCTTGCAAATACAAATGGGACCACCAGGCATGAGGAGGACTACATCCATAAACTTAATGAAAGTGAAATTGATGCCCATGATTTAACCTGTAATTTCTAATTCTTGCTCCTTTCCACCACCATCTTTCCTGCATTTTTCATTATTCTTATCATTCCATACACTTACAGATACATCTAATGCTCTCTCACCAGTCCACCAGGACTCCTTTACAGCAACATGATGCAACTCTGTGCAGCTCTGCACCATGTGTATACAGCTCACCATCAGTGCTCGTGAGTCAGTGCTCATCTTCAGAGATTCCTGTTCTCAGCTCCTCATCCAAAGGGACAAAGACCCTCAAGGCTCAATTCACATGGGGCAAGGAGTTAGGGCTGTGGCTCAGAAACCATGTTAAACATCCTGCAACCCTTAGATATTAACTCGCCCTTGAGAAGACGCAACATGCCCAGCAATCACAATCTTGTATCTGTGATTCATGCAAGTATTCATTTAATATATTATCTTTCAGAAGACAGAGAATTTTCAGATACTAAGGGCATGTTTCCTACAAGTACCAAATTCTCCATGCAAGGAGGAAAGAAGCAATATGCTAACTGGTAGGTGGTTGATTTCTGACAAAGGCAGAGCTTAAACTTGCAGAGCACAAACAGAGCACAAGTTTGAAAGCCGCACCACGTCTCCTCCAGACACCCCATGAAATGAAAGAGCAAACTGCCTGAAATCTCATGCTTCAGTGACGCCCCCAGGCTCCTCTCCACCAGACAGTGGTAACAGCTTTTGTTCCCCCAGTTAAACCAGGACAGCTAGGCTGGTATAGCCCTCTGGTGGTATAAACCAGCTTATTATTCCACCTCCTCAGCAGATCTAAAATGAGTCTGACAAAGCACTGTTCTGTTAACACAGCCTCATCTATGCCAGGTTTTCCCAGCATGGGTAGACACTAAGAGTTTTGCTAAAAGATTCTGTAATACAGGCCTAGCTCTAAGCTGACTGCATATGCAGGAGGATTTTGCATTATAATTGGGCATGTAAACACTAGCAAATTGGAAACTACTACACACTGAATGACTTCAGTATTGCTGGTATCCCAGCATGTTCTTTGCCAAAGACATATTTCAAAAGAATTACTACCTCTCCCCAAATCACTTCTTTTAAATTTATTTATATAGTATCTCGGATTTTCCTCAGCCATGCAAATTAGACTTTAACAACTTACCCAAGAAGGACAATAAGCTAATCCTCTACTGAAAGAGTACAGAGACATTTTCATTACTGTAGTGGCAATGTAATTGTACTGTTATGTTTATGAGTACAATATATAAATTTATAGCTTCGCAGTACAAAGAAAGCTCAGAACTGTCATTAAACCACTTGCAGACAATTCCCATGATCAAAACATTAAAAACTGGTTTTCAATCAAAATGAACTATTTTGCATGGTTACAAAAAGCTGAATTAACGTACAACAAATTTACTACTTGGTTACAATAGTGGTATACAATTTTTAATTGTAAAATAACAAGTCTATTCTAGCCCTTTGTTAAAAATGCACTAATAATTTTGCCTTGAATCTATGTAATAATTTCTGCACCCATTAATCAATGTGTTTATAGACCAATTAGATATTCATTGAAATGCAAATTGGGGAAAACAAGTTATTTAATCTACTATGTAATAATGCACAATTTCATGTTAATTTCCTCTTAGTGGAGACATGCAAAATATTAAAGTTATTTGCACTTAAATGCAATTCCGCCTCTCATTCCATTGAAAGTTTCAAGCATTTAGTTTAATAGATTTAATCAGCTTTCAGAATGTAAGCCCACCATTTTTGGCATCTAAATATCTGAATGAAAGGTCTGCTGGAAGTCCCTCATGTGGAATAGATGCTGATACAACCATCATTTAAAAAGAAGCGTGAATTCCAATTTGAACTCTCCTTTGCCCTCAAGGACAAGGACTAGCAACACCAAGGGCAGTGTGTAAGCACAGTGCAGCAGGGATGGGCGCTGGGAGGAGGCCCCTGGGAGAGGGAGCTGAGGCCGCCCAGCTCTGAACACCCCAGTAGGCAGTTGTTGTTCCTCTGCATGGGGCCACAGTGTTTCTGTTCAGCCGTCTACAGCATCTTGCTTCCAGGAGGCCACAGCACCTCCTGCCAGCATTTTTATTTATTCCATTGATAAATTTGAGAGAGGAAGATGCAGTCTAAAACAATGCCACTGCGAGGCTTCCCCCTTCATTTTAAAGGGGAATTCTAGTATGGAAAGAGATGAAAAGTGCTCTGTAAAATTGGGGGGTGGGCGTCTATGTCTACAGTAACAAACTCTCTGCTGAGTTTACATGTACATTTTAGGGCTGAAATCTCTAAAGAGTTGACTTGGATCCTGAGATACAGCTCTGGTCTTTTCCAAGCTGTGTTACACACACTGGGAAGAAAACATGCAGGCCAAACTGTTTACTTGCATTACTTCTACTATCTGCAGTTTAAGCTCAAGACATTATCTGGACACTCCTTTGTTTCATATCATACCCCTGGTGACATCTCTCCAATTACAGTAAAGTCATGGGGTTTTCACTGGGTGGAGACCATTGCAGCTCAGGGGAAGCCTGTGACTGGCTCTGTACTGGTGTGCAACGACTCTGCAGGAGCGCCCAAAGCCACACTGCCATGCCTTCATCACATCATCTTCATCTTCCTATGAATTCTGTTGTTGCCCCTTAGCAATAATTCCTTTAATCATAATTTCTGAGAAGCACATCAACTCTCAACTCTCTTCTCTCCACCATCCCAACAAACAATTACATGTTTTTGCGCATTTACTCAATGCTTATAAGACAATCTAAAGATGGAACATACAGCTTTTGTACGAGACTGTTGAGCAGAACCAAAAAATAATAAAAATAAAAAGCAATTAAAAGACAAGTCCACAACAATTGTAGTATTTATAGCTCCAGTTATCCAACAAGGAGAAATCTGTAAAGCAAGGCTATATAGTCCTGAACAATCATAGCAAAAGCCAACTGTCTCAAGCTCTCTTCTAAGTCAAAGCGAACAGGAAAAGCATCACATGCAAGTATTCAGCACAGTGCAAGGTAAGTTTTAAACTGCTATGACTTGTACGGCCTGGCAATTAAATTAATATCTGGGTAGTTCAGCAACAGTTTTAATTTATGAAAACTTCCACTTTCCAAATAGCTCCCTATTGCTTTACAAATACTACGAACAAGTTTTCAATAAGCAGCAGGAAGTTTACTTTAAATATATTGCTGGGAAATCTGTGTATTTACTTTAATAGCTTTCACTACTACAGTGGAGGACTGTAAGCAAATGTTT
The DNA here is from genome assembly GCF_000710305.1 of Buceros rhinoceros silvestris. Lineage (NCBI taxonomy): Eukaryota > Metazoa > Chordata > Aves > Bucerotiformes > Bucerotidae > Buceros > Buceros rhinoceros. The sequence continues at coordinate 14,393 of NW_010391172.1, read as the reverse complement.
AAATGAACAAGAATTGATACACAACAAAAATGTACACAATGATACACTTCATTTAATGTTACATTTTGGCAAAAGCAACTGCCTGATTACTTTTTCAAGAAATGTCTTGCTTAGTCAAGCAGAAGTAGCTCCCATGTGGGAGAGCAAGCACTATTATGTTACAAGGTTTTACTGGAGATAATTCTTCACTAAACCAATCAGACCACATAACAACAAGCATTCTAACACCAACTACAGGCCCTTGGAGACCAGTTGGTGTGTGGCCTAGATTTCATAGGCTTCTTTACAACAGATGTGTTGGATGAGGGTAGTGTTACTTCATATATTAACTTGTGTGTTCCTTCGGTAAAACAGTGGTATTAGTTTAAGTTCTACCTCTTACATATTTTTTTTAACAGAAAGCGTGTGCCTTCTGCATGCAGATAATCAATCTGAATTCGCGTAATTCATAGCAATTACAATTTATCAGTTTCAACCTCAAGCAAAGCACTGATAATCTCTTAAAAGCCGTATCAATGGCAAGTTTTCAGCTCATGTATAAGAATACTCGGCTATATATGTCTAAGAATGCCCAGCTACAAACAAGTCTGCAGCAAAGCCCAAAAATTTTCTCACAGAGCAACATTTTATGTATCTATTAGTTTCCCTTTGTTCTATAATGAATAATTTGTTCTATAATTCTAGAAACTGCATTTTCATAGGACCATAAGTGAAAACAAAAATCCTAAAAGCTCTCTTCTCTGACGGATGCTTAAAAAAAAAAAAAAAAAAAAAAAAACCTTACTTGTAAGTGAAAACAAAAATCCTAAAAGCTCTCTTCTCTGACGGATGCTTAAAAAAAAAAAAAAAAAAAAAATCACGTTACTTGAAATACACCAGTTCAGGATTAAATAGGAAATAATCAGCTTTACGCCAAAGGAAGGACCTCACCCTGCAACTTTTTATTTATAAAATACCAAATTGATGGAAAGCTATTTCCTAAATCTGCTCCACGGTAAGCTTACTGCTCCATCCAAAACAGGAAGGGTGAAGTTTATCTACAAAAGACTCTATGTTAATTCTCTTGTTAAAAAATGCTTTAATAGCTTTCAGTTATGCCCACTGACCATAAAGGAAAGCAATACTCATGTAACCTACCTCAGAATGGGCTGTATAATAATGGCAACAATTACATGACAAACCAATCTTCCTTGTCAGACAAACACACAAATATTTTTGTACAAGAAGTACAGTTTAAAATCCACATATATGGACTGTGCTGCAGTCAAGACCAGCAAAAATCCTGGTCAGCATCATTGATCGTCAGCATCAAACGATCAGCTTTCACTAATAAGCAACTTGTGATAATTTTTTCCCCCTCAACACAAGTCTTCACACCTGCAATTTCAACAAAAATCCTCAGCTACAAATATTCTCAGATTCAACAGTCTGCATTAAGAGGGCTCATTTTTGTTAATGGGCAAGACAGAATTTTATCTTGAGGTACAGATCACCTGTGACACAATGTGAATGAGCAGGAAGAGAAGAAAATGAAAAAATAAATCTTCCTTTTCCACTGAGGAGCAACACCCAGATCAGCTGCACAATTAACGGGCAGCAGCATTTGTTGTTATAAACTCAGACCTAATGGATTGATGAGTTTAAGAACCAACCCTTAAATGAGAAGGCTTTCTTACTGTCACTCTCTAAAGATCAATTTATTTTTTTTCTTTAATGTTTAAAATGCAAAAACTGGTTTGAACATGCATGCCAAAGGCTATGCAAAGGGGTTTTAATCACATGTGCAGCACGAAGAAAATACTACACAAAATAAGTAAACTAGTGTACCTAATGGACAACTTTTCAAAAAGGAAAAGCAACAGCTGCAAGAAGAAAAACAATTACTTAGATTACCAACATTTTATTACTTAGTTTATGTTAAACATTAAGTTTACGTTAAACCTTAACGTTCCTGAAAGTTTAGAATTACTTCACACATTTTATTAGCCTCACAAATCAGTTTTATTAGTGTCTCAGTAATGGATCAAATTTTTTTAACGTCCAAGTCATGGTCCTGTCTCCACCCTCTAAACAGTCACTCTCATCATTTACTTTAAGTATTAATTTCAAATATAAAATTAAATAAAGGAAAAGGTAAATTAAGGCCATGTTTTTTAAGACTTCTGTACACTTTCCCTAGCTTTTGGATGGGTATCTTTTTCCATATGCAGCTGTAACGGATGAAAAGACTATTCCCCTTTCCCAGCTGTCACCATCCCCATGCCAGAAATCATCACCCCACTTGTTTGTGTGAGCTGGCATTACTCCTAAAATTAATTTTTAGGCAAAACCAGCCTGCTTAGATCACATGCTAGCACATCAGCTGGGTTGCAAGGAGCGATTCTGGGTGAAAGAGCAATGAGCAGCTGTATGATGAAGCCTCATTTCTCACTGCAAATATACTCATTCCTTCTGGATTTTCAGCATTCAACACCCAAACTATCCCTCTTTCTGAATCTGCTCCCTCAATTCTAGCTATTTTCACTTCAATTCAGAAGCAGAAATATGATCCAAAAATTGGTAAAAATAGACAGCATGTCTCTCCCCAAAGAGAAAGCCACAAGGAGTAGAGATTGTCTTTTATGGTGAGTAAATCATATGTCTTAGGGCAGCGATTACCAATTGAGGTTCCAAGGAAATGTAGCAGGAGTTCTGCATTTACTCAGTCGATACACCACTGTCCGTATCCTACAATACTTGGAATTAGTTATTTGGTAAGTTTGGGTTATAGCTCTTAAGTAATATTGAAGAATCACAGCAATTTGCTGGTTCAAAAAAAAGCTTGGGAATCACTGATTTTTAAATTGTAAAATATTTTTCCCTGTGAAAAACAAGCCTATTCTGTATTTAAAGAGATCTTTTGAAACTAAGAATATTGGCTTTCTATTTCCTCATTACAAGCCTTTATTAATGAGACAGTTAAAGCACTGTTGCAGCATTTCAGCATAGGAACTGTTACCTATCAAACTCATTAAAGGAATGTTTGCCCCATTCAATCCAGTGTCACTGAACATTTTCCAGAGGTTGCCTGATGGGGTGAGCTGACAGAGGACAGATTTGGAACAAACTTGGCAAGATATGTGAACACACTCATGACTTTTTGAAGTGTTCTCTTGTCTTCAGGTTCTGGCATCCACTGAAAAGCTTTGATTCTTTTCTAGTCTGGCTTTAGTCAGTCCTTACAAAAAGTACTACAACCAATAGAAAAAATACTGGTTTGTGTTGGGGCTTTTGGGGTGGTTTGGTTTTTTTTTTTTGGTTGGCTGGGGTTTTTTCAAAGAGCTTTACTCCTGTATATTTCAGTTAGCTTAGACCAGCTCTCTGTGATCACTGACATCTATAAATTGTGAAAACAGCAAAATGTAACAGATTGACTCTAAGTACAAAAACAAAAAACCAAACCAGAGATACTTCTATCAGACAGGAGACAAAACTTGCACAAGGATACTAGGGGTCTAGATTTAGTCCTCTTGGATTTACTTCATGAAATGTCTTACTTATTCTAACCACAAAACAGGGAGGCTACTTACGGTAACCAGTATCAGTTTACTAGTAATGATGGTAAAGCATCGTGTAATAATAAGCCAATAAAAGAAAAAAAATTAAAGCTAGAACAAATGAGTGGCCGCCCAGCAACTCAGTCAGCTTCCTGCAGGTTAAAGATATTTTTAGTATCACCAGCAGCATCATGAATTGCAGCCACTTCACAGAGGCAGCAAGTTCTGTCCCTAGCCAACACTCCAATGCGTAGACACTAACTCTGGCAAATCATGCAGACAACTAAATGTATGGGAGGGTTGATTCTTCAACTAAACACTTCCTAAAATTTCAAATGACCCCCAACACCTTGGTGATTTGAGGATACCCTCAAATAATTAGGAAATCTGTTAATATCTGCAAACATACTTACTTTGCCATATTAATCTTAACTTTAGAGGTACATAAGCTATTATTTGAATAGTCTAAAATAATTCACTTTAGAGCAGACACCAAAACAAGTAATTTCAAGTCAAACATCTAAAATCTGGGGGAAGAGTAAGTTAATAAGGAGGTAATACAAAAGAAGATCTAAACTAGATAATGAAACTTGAAACCTCAGAACTGTATATGAAAGTATTTATTGAATAAAATGTACTGTTACAATATAAACACTTTTTTATGCTGTATCTCTAAGCAGAATAATAGCTGTTGCTGATGAAGTCTACTGATGCTGGATTGATACAGTGTGTTTTGGATAAGAACAGCATGGGAAGAGAGCAGTGAAGTCTCTTTTGATAAGCAGAACTAAACAATTTACTGCCTAAGATAAAAATAGGTTGCTAAAGGTCAAACACTTTAATGCAATAGCCAAAAGAAACAGTACCATGCCATTTACCTTTTAACCTTACTTCATACAAGATTACCATATGCTCTCAGATACAGAATAGACAGGAGTTACTCGTACAAACATATCCTGAAAAATAAGGCATTCCTCACTTCACACAGCCTTCCAGAACTTTTTTCCCCTTTTTCTTTTTAAACAAAACAGTTCATGCTAGTAAAGATCTGGCTGAACTATGGTGTCTGGAAACAGAATTAAATGAGGGGAAAAAAAATTTAATTATTTAGAATAGAGCAAGCCAAATTAAATAAAAAAAACACAATGAAAATGAATGACCTTTTCTCATTTCATTTAGAAATTCCAGTGGGTTCTTTGTTTTTTAAAATCACATAAGGGTATAAACATCGCAAACTTTCAATTTTCAAATCAGCAGGTAAGATGTTTTGTTATTTCAAGTGTTAGTATCCACAAAAATTTGATTTACATTCTAACCAAGGATTATTTAATTTATTTTACTTACGAGTACTATGGAATGTGTAGAATGATAACAGTAACTGCCTCAAAAAAATTAATGAAAAGGTTGTCTTCTAATGGGTAAGTCAGTAGCTTACACTCTTAATGATGAAAATACGATGAACACTTTCCATTTGTTGGCTGAAACCAGATCCTTAGAACTATTGCTTAGTTTCAACATGATCCATCTTACCTCAACTTCATATTAATCTCTTCTTTCACTCGTTCACCTCTTCTCTTTGTCCTCCTTAGTTCTGCACCACTCAGCCAACTATACTGTGGACAAAGCCAAACCACTTTTCCTGCTCAAAGGACCCTGCAGTTGGCCAATACATACATAATAAAGGAACCTCTGCTACCTCTGACTGCCTTCACTTCTCCAACCACAATTTTATCTGAGACTTCCCCATTCCCTCAGCAAGTCTTCACTCAAGCTCTTACATAACCCACCACTCTGAAAAATCAGAAATTAATGACAAAAAAATTTATGTCAAGTGAATTATTCAAGCATCTTTATATTACCTTGTGGCCTAAGTGCATTTCCATTTGATGCACTTCTATCAAATACAAAAAACATAAACAAAAAGTATGTTTCGTAAATAAATGGAAACATTATTTGAAGAACAGAAACAACCACTGCCCACTGTTATATTATGGACATGTGTACGTATGTTCTCTCAGAGCTTTAATTTTAGATAAATAATACGGTATCTTCAAGGAATACAGTAAAAAGCTATTTGCTTACACATTATGCACACACATGCTGAGCAATTCCCACTGAAATGAACTGCAAACGTGCAATGAAGGCAGGCACCCTCACGTGCACAAAACTTTACCTGACATGAGACACTGAGTATTCAGACTCAGTTAACATGTTAAGCGATCTTGCCTTTTAAAAAAATCTTAGTTGATCCACAACAGAGAAAAACAAGCTCATCACTTTATCCCTAACAGACCTCTGCAAATCTCAGGATAACCCTTCAGCAATATGCACACACATTTTTCAAGAATACTTAGTTTTACTGTACAGAAACACTTAGTTGAACAGCAACAGACTGAAGAAACTGAAACCGAAGATAAAGAAATAAGACATGAGCCATGTTACTACAAAGGCACTGGACTTTCAAAAATAACCATTATAATTTTTAACAAAAGGATCATATATACAGCACAGGCCTAAGACAAGCGAGGAGTCACCTTAAATTTTCACTGCACTGTCAGAAATACATGCACGCAACAATTACGTTTCTCCCATCAATAAAAAAAAAAAAAAAGTATTTGGATTGATACAAATGAACACGGAGGGAATAATTTTTACAGGAGATGAGAAACTTCTCTTCGGAATCGCTGCTCTGGCTGCTTACTGTGACATGACTAACACCTACACTAATTAAAGGGCTCCAGAGCCAGCTCATTATAATGATGCATGCTTTTCTTGGTAGCAAAAAGCCCATCCTGCTTAAAATAGAAAGGAACGCCTCTAAAGCAGAGTTTCTTTGGTAACTTATCTGGGTCATGAGAGACCATATAATTACTTCAAAACTGAGGGTTTTTTGACCACCTCCTATTCCCCAAATACCGGCTGACAAATGATGTAGAAAATTCACACACCAAGAACGCGTACTGTATTTAACTACTTTAAAAAGTCTGTCTTATCAAATCACATAGAAATTTGCCATTTTTGATTAATCACATCTGCATTAGGCATGTTAATGACTCAGTACTACCACCATTTTATGTTATATTTACTAGCGTACAGATGATAATTATCACATTTGGAATGCAGATGTAATTCCCAATCCAAAAGGATATCGACAGAATAGGACCAAATTTTTTTGTTGTACGTTTTAAGAAACATTTCACTTTGCTATTAAAAGTACCAATCACTTATACACGGGCTCAAGAAATCAATAGCATAAACCAAATCAAGGGTGAGCAAGAGAGCTTTCCAGAACTCAGAGTTAAACATTTAGGTATCCTGTTACTAGAAAATCAAAGGGAAAAAAAGCATTAACTGACCTCAGTGAAACAGGAAACAGAATCTTAGAGTTTATCTTTACTTCTGATTTTAGCAAACATCCTTCAGTAGTGATGTGAGAAAAAGGAAAATTGTAGAGTGAGCTGTAGTTATGCCTAACAGTAAATCTGAGAAAAACTATTAAAAGTACTTAAAAATTAATCAGGGCATTTTTGAGTTGTGGCTAGACCAACACTTGGGTAAGCAGATTAATAATATAAAATTAAGTTTTTAATGAAATTAAGAAATTATTCATATATTTTATTGTTATTTGTAGCTGATAAGAAATACATAAACTGAACCAAATGAACAAATGAATGATCAGCAGTGATCGACATGTTTAAATTCTTCAATAAGTAATTTCAGGTACTCAATGCAGGAACGCTGCATTTCCTGCCTTATGATTGTAGCTTCCTGCAGACACCTCAAGGGCATCCAGAGGGGAAGACACCAAGCTGGAAGCACCTGACTGCTCCCCACTTGTTTCTGGCACCAGAAATAGCAACAAGTTTTCTTGCATGATGTAGCGTCTCCACCCTCCAGCCAGGGAGAAACTCCACTCCATATGCCCATGGGCTTTAGAGCTTCTGTGAAATTAATTTCCACCTCCACCCATGCTCCTCTTGTTCCCCATCTTATTCTTTTCCCCACCCTCTTGGCTGCAGTTCCTGATCTTGGCACAAATATTTTTTTTTTTTCAAATGCAAGTCCAGTCCCACCCTCATTCATCGCTTCCCACACTCCCAATTCCCAACCCTAACTCTTCTGTCACCACAAATCCTTTCATCTCTTCCAGATTTCCTCCACCCTACAATTCAGAGGTCACCTAACTCCTCAACTAGATGTAGTTCCACTCCGCCTCTTCCTCAGAAACTCTTACATCCTTCTGCCCCTGCCTTCTGGATGCTCTCCTGCATCCAGTCCCCCTCCTATCTTCCCTTTGGCATGGTTCACCTCTCTCCATAGGAAAGGAACTTCGGCAGGAAGATTCCTAACTTGACCTTCACATGCCTTTCTGCACTGGTTTCTCTCCTTTATGAAAAAACCTCCACTGAGCTTTTGCTGGGGGTGGAGTGGAGCACTAGTCATGCCCAAGAGCTGGTGAAGGTACAGTCTCCATCCCCTTGCTGGGAGAGCTACAGGCAATATTGCCCACCAGTAGAAATCATCTAATTACAGGCTTCAGGGAGACCGCATCCAGCTCACAGGTCCCTCCAAATGAACAAAGAGTCATCTTTATCTTAAACCATAACAAGAGTCTTTGTTGTAACTTCCCTGTTCAGTGGCAGGTAACAGATGCATTCGAAAAGGCATTCAGCTTTACTTCACAGTGAGTTGTGCCTCAGTGTGGGAATATTTCTCTATAATTGCACACTTCCAGTTCTCCATCACATTAGCTGACAGGCAATAAATACAAAAAACAATCTTTTGATCTTCATTTTCCTGAAGTGCAACTACTTTAATGAACTGTAAGAGGTTAGAGTTTGAAAGGACTAAAAGGGACCACTTAAGTACCAACCTGAGTTATTTCACTACCAAAAATATTGGTTATTGCTCTTTCCTCTCAAGATCTACTCAAGAACTTTAGGGGCTGGAGAAGCTGGATACCAGCTTGGTTCACAATTAGATCAAAGTTCAGCTCCTACAGGCCAGCTGGATGCAGCTGTTATGAGGGTATCTAGTGATGCACTAGTGCTCCCAAATGAGTGAGTTCTCAAAAATATGTAGAAACAAGGCTACTGAAGTTAGAAGATGATGAGGTGTCCTAAAGAACAGGAGGGTTCTCATCATGACACCTTTAGATAGAAATTAGAATTAAAGTTTTATCTTCCCTATGACGAAAATAAACAGTTACTATGCAAATAACAGCACAAACCACAGCTTCTATAGACTTACACACTCAAAGTTATTTAATCATCAGGTGGAAGGCTTTCAATATACTGAATGTTCAGAGGCAGTAGTGGCTTGACACATCACAGTGTGGGTAGTCACTTGTGACAATAGGCACACGTAAGGAACCACACTGTGAATAAGAGAACTGCTTAGAGAAATTTCTGCAAACTTTTCATTCTCTTTCCTGATCTGATTCACATCCAGGCCCCACAAGGACCAATGTGCCAAAGCAGGGACTTAATTTCTTAAACTATGGTTGCCATCAAGCTCTTTGTAACGAGCAATGGTGGTCTGCAATGGTGTAAGCTGGGTTTTTCTAGTTTGCTTTGTTTTTTTTAAAACAACTGCAGCACTTGCTTAAGGGCACTTTCTAATGTCTAATGAGATGCAAACACATACTACGGTCTTTCTCCATTAGAACTCACACAGTTTCTGCTACTGTCTATTTTCATAAAGCTTGAAACAACTAATCATCTTGACTTAGGCCTAAATTGAACTTAGTTAAAATCTGACAATAGAGTCAAAAGGTACACAGATACTTCACGATTGCATAGCTTGCTTCTTCAGGAAGCCAAGTTAAAATCCATGTAATAAAATGAGCAAATTTCCAGTTGAGGATGATCACTGAAAAGCTTGTGTCAGCATACCTTAATCTATTTCTGATTCTGTGTTTAGAAATGCTTATGCAGAGATTTTTTTATTTAGGTAGCACATGACCAAAAAAGTTAATTTATATATTATCTACTATACTAAGGTGGTGAACTGCTTATGGGGAGTAATTAAAGGTCAAGTAAATACACACAGCACCCACATAAGTACAACATTTCATGTTGTAATAAAACCAACTATTTGGGAGGCAGGAGAGGGGGAAAGATTGCTAGCACACCAATTAAACCATGTAGAAACAGTATCAAACCCATCTATTAAAGGTTATTGGTGTCATTCAGAGCAATACTCGAAAGTTAATCATTCAGCAAATTAATATATAAGCAGGTCTTCTCAGGAAGGATGAGAAGCTAAAGAACCATGAACAACACGACCCATTTGATTTGTCAGTATTCAACTCCTGTGATTTTATGTCAGGTTGATTCTATTAGCCTTTCCAAGCCAAAGTACCAAGGTAAACCAGCCACACTATAACCTTTGTCCTGTGGGGAATCTTGGCCCTTGTTTTTCTGCCATACTCTGTGAAGCGTGCCATTGTGATACCCATACTAGTGTATATCCAGACAACCGCTGAAGACTCTTAGTGCAACTAAGAGTCAAACAAGACAGGAAAGTGATCCTTGTGGGTCGGTGATAAATGATGTTCATTAGTCATACATACCCTAAGATAAGAATCTGATGTTTTTACAATCTTAACTTACAGAAGAAGCACATGCATAAGCAACTTATGCAACAAAAGATTTTTTTTTTCCCATATCACTTAGGAAAGTAAGTTTCCAATTCTGATGCCTTTTGGAATTATCTTTCTAAAAATAAAAGAAATTACTACGAAAAAGAACTGTAAGATTACCTTATATTTTAAAGGTCAGAGCAAATTAATACTTTCTATGCCAAGCGTTTAAGATACTAACCTATATAAATACTATACACATTCAAAATAATATATGTCCTCTGCAAATTGTCGCCTTTTCATTTTAAATAATGTGCTTGCTTTCCAAATACCACCCAATTAATGGCTGTCATATCACTTCTATTCACAGAAAAGAGCAAGCTATTAAAATATTAAAAAGAGAATAGCCCTCCAATCTTAAAAACACAGTGAGTTTAACCCACTCAGTGTAACAAATGCCATTAGAAAGAAGACATCAAGCTAGGCACTGAGATACAGAATATAAAAAGGAATAGAGACTTAAGAACCAGGTAACAAATACAGCTGTCACCAAAGAGTCTTTGGTCACATATGATCCCATATTTATACACCAATCAGCATTGTATACAAGTCACATTACAAACAGATTAGAGGATTAAATGGCACGCACCAACAAAACTATCATCTACAAAAGTTTCTATTACATTAGGATCAGCCCTACAGTCTGTAAGAGACACATGAAAAAACAGAAAATTGTAGATTCCTTCTTCAGCAGATTTTCCCTACCCACAGGTTGCCTGTGTGATACCCCTTGTCGCTGTCTACTGCAACCTCCTGAGGCCTGAAAGTTCTTGTCAGTGCAGGAGAAATGGATGCCAAACACCAAGTCACTCTTGTCACCCACCTTTCTGCTACTGCATTTCATCTGCCACTTACCAGGGTTTTTTTCACGTTCACTCAGTTACTACCTTCCCATTATCAAATATGGTTTTATGAAATCTTTCCATTATGACACTGTCCTCTGTTTACATATAACCTGTTTTCAGAACCACTTGGATTCCTGTTTCATCTCTAAGGATTTCAGAAGATCAGTGCTCAGACTGTATCATGAATACTGATAGAGCTGATGTGAAATCAGTGTTGGAGGGAGGGGTAGAATTGATGCTAGACAGTAGTTCTTTGTGCTAGGGCTATTCCTGAGGCAACGACAATTTGTGGGTCTAATTATTAGGTATATTGGACTGATCTTATTCTCATTCTGTTTCAATCCAGGAAGCAGCAAGTTTCCTTAGTAGCAATGCTGAAATATTCCTCAGAAATTCAAAAGATGCCTTGTTCAAGAGAGGCAGGTTATAAGAAAGAGAAATACAAAAAAGTTTTAACTTTAAGCCTCAGTGCATTGAGCCAAGTTAGAGAAAAAATTTATCTTCCATCCTTAAAACAGTTCAAAACTAAAATCAAACGACACTGCTAAAACTGCCTCTCATGTCCACCAATGCCGTTCTCTTAAAGAAAGAATAAGCTGGAGACAAAGCTGGAGAGGAGGCTCTCCATAACCTCTAAATTACATCCAAGTTACCAAAACCAACAATAAAACTCCAACAACAACAAAACCACACGCACACAAAACCAATAACTCTCACTCCCACAGAATCTACTGCCTTTATCAGGCTATCAGGCTCAGACTATTTATGATTTCTGGTTTTGTCCTTCAGCTTTCTCAGGAGGTTCACCAGTGTCAGTTCCGCTCTAAGTTCATCTTAACTTCTGACAGTTCTTTCAGTAGGCAATTTCTCATTAGTTCCTAATTACATATCAAGGCCCACACATTTTTAGAGAGTTTTTTCTCTTCCAAACACCTGTACCAATCCACTCATCATCTCTTGAAACTAATCTTTCTTCTTCCTAGTCTACTCAGTATTATAGTTTTCAAGTCTTCTTTAATCCTGTCGTTAAGCTCTTCTCGTTTCTCATGACAGAACAAGAAATTTTAAATCAAACAATCACTGCTTGCTGTTGATTGAAAAAAATACTGCATAACGGACAACTCCTTAGATTTCCACTTTATCTGACCAAGAAGTGGGTCTTGTCTTTCAGATTTGCACAGCTGGGCACCAAGTGAAACAGGCAGAACCTCACACATTTTCTTCGGTTTCGACTAAGTCAAACAATTTTACCACATACTTAGCTACTAACCCTCTCTCATTTAAGTCTTTCAGAGATCTACCATCAAATTACAACATCTGCAAAAAAAACCCCTTTAAGATCGTTTTCAAGCGAGCAGTCCTCTCTGAGGCAAAGTAAATCATCAAACACAAGATCTCCCATAGGCAGGTAGTGATAGAAAGCTAAAGGTGAGTTCTATCTAATGGCTTCAAGTCTCTCTAAGGAATACCTTACCCTTACTGGATGCAATCATACATTCCTGGTGTTAAGCTCACTTAAAAGTACTGCTCTGTGAGCATTGCATATTAAATAATATTTTTATCAGCTTTCCAATGAGAAAAGCCACTGGCAAAAAGCTGAAATGTGGTAACATACTTCCTTATTAAACTATACCTTCAGGTGTTGGAAGTAAAATGAGTTGCACTGATTTTGCGTATGCAGCAGTTTGTAATTATGATCACTGCGATGCGTACCAAATAACCCATTAATGCCCATGGAAAGAGAAGAGGACATAGCTAAACAAATGGAAAGTGAAGGACTGCAACTTCTTAAGCACAGTGACCCAAACCTGAGAAAAGGAAAGTAGCTAAAAGTTTTTGCAACCTTTTACAAGTATCCTGCTTTAAATCAATGTATTTGGAAGGACATTCAATGATACTATGGAGATACTGATCAAAAGCTTTTATGTTCTCCGTCTTGCAGTAACATAAACATGAAAACACAGATTTCTAACAAACATCTCAGATTTAGAAAACGGAAAGATCCCAGCACAAAAAAAAAAGACTTAAGGATACTGTGAACTATAAAGATACAAATAAGCATAACAACTTAACTGCTTTGATTTTGCAATGGTAAAAATTAAGGAGGACTAGAATAGATATTAAAAGATAGTAGAAAAATCAGCAAGTCAGAGTTAATATGGAAGAAAGTGTCTAAGAACATGTAAAAAGTAATAAATTACTTGCCTTGTATATAAGGAGAGGGGTACTGATACAAAGAAAGTAATAAACCACAAAAGGATGAAACAAGATCATAGATGATAACATTAAGTAAAAGAATCATAATCAATTTTTCTGAGAAGCCTAAGGCAAAATAACAAAACCTGAGACAAATGTTTTCTTGATTAGGAAAAAATATATTAAACATACTTAATTAAATCTTACATTTAAATAAAATACGCTCAGAGGAGGCATGCTACCAACCAAATTAGACTGATGATGATGAGTCCATCATTAAGGCCTTGCTACTGTGTATGAAGTACACAAGTTTGAAGGACAACAGAAAAGCTAGGAGGGAACCAAAATCTACAGCTTCCCCATCTTTTACGTTCATCTAGCCTGTTACTCTTGTCTGGTCTACTCCCATCAGAAACAAAGCGTGTCTGACCTCATCCATAATCAGAAATAATCCTTTAATGTGTTTTCTAGCTACTGTTCCAGTTCCTTCAGCTTTGCTTAACTTACATACCTCTTAACTCATACTTTAATTAGGGAATTTTTTCTAACCTAGATAATTTTGCCTGAAATGAGCAACAGCACAAGCAGACCAACAGGCTAAACTGAGGAAACGACAACCCGTTTCCCTGCCTCAGCTGAAGCAAAAAAAAAAGGGTATATCCAGTGCCAGCTTTGACGGCCTCCTTCATTCCTTCCTAGATTCCCATTAGTCCCATTTATTTATTTTACTACAACTGCTGTAACTTAAATGTTTACATTTTAAAACTTAAATGTTTATTTTAACATATCCAGAATTTGAAAAACTTTTCTGATATACTTACCACAGTTTATCATTAGTGTATTCCTAGCCAAGACGAGGAAGCTACCTCCTATTTACATCCTTTTTCACCTTGACACTGTTGAAGCATTGCAAAGCAGTTTTGTTTGAAGCAAAACAATACTAGTGCTAAGGGTCGAGGGACCGAGGTAATAATAACTTTAATAACTCCTCGAATCCTTAACGATTCCTTCTGTCTTGAATAGACAGAGGAGTTGAAAGGGGAATGAAGAAATTCACACCTCGGTCTGCATTCGGAAAAAACTGAAACAAACTTTTAATATACAATAAATTAATGCATAACTATACTCTATACATATATATGTGCATATAGTTACAACCCGAGGGACGGGGAA
>NW_010391171.1:14571-19328 GCF_000710305.1 Buceros rhinoceros silvestris | reverse complement strand
GCCTCGCCTTCGGCCCCTCACGCCGAGGCCGCTGGCCCCAGCGCTGCTGCCTCAGGGCCTCTCTCCGCGGGTGAGGCCGTGTCCTCTCAGGTTCTTGGCGGGGCGAGACCCTCTGAACCCGCCCTTTTCCCTCAAGGCCTGATCCTTCTCCGTGCCTCACTTTCCCACAGGGTGGTTTCTCCCCTCCTGGCCCCTCGGGTCCCACCTTTTTTTGTCTGCCCCCCTCTCCTTCCAGAATGACCCCCCTTCCTCCGTTGCTGCCCCTCTGTCACCTCCTCGAAGGAATCCTCTCACCTCCCAGGGAGCCTTTCCCAGAGCAAGCAGGTATGTCCCTTCAGTCTGCACCTCCAGCTTCATCTGTGGCATGAGGATGCCAGAGGGTGCGAAGCAAGAGGTTCACAGCCCCACAGGATGTGTGGAAAAAAGGGAGATTCAAAGAAAAACTGACCCTTCTCTCTCTCTTTTGGACACCATCCTGAGAACTTCCCCATCTCCCACCAGTCTCATTTCACACTCGGTTGCCTCCACCCGAGCCTCTTCAGAGAGGCACAAAGTGCCCCCGGCAGCTGTACCTGACTGTTCAGCAAAGCACGTGCTCGTAAGACAAACCGTGTTAACAAGAACGACACGATGCTAAATGTTACATATTTTTAGTGTGTAATTACTGCAGGGATTCCCATTGCAAGTGGCTGCTTTTCATGGAACGGTGACTGTGCACAACAGAACAGAGATGGAGCGCTGCGCATCTATTTACCTGTTTGCTCAGATTAAATTATTTAATATATTAGTGCATTATAACAAATGCACTGTGGGACTGGAGGAAAAGCGTGTTCGGAGCTGTAGTGAAATGAGATCTACCGCCAGTACTTTATGTCTTATTAAACCTGCTTGGGAAGAAGCATTTTTTCCATGTTATGGCCCACCACTTAACTTGGGCACCGCACAAAGCCTCTTCGTGGCACGGATTGAGCAGCACAGGCATTCACATGATGGTGTAGTTTGTCTCTGAGGCCAGTTCAGACCAGGTAGAGCTCAGCTGAGTTCCCGTGAGCAGATCCGTGCGATAGCTCGGTGCCCTGTGTTTAGTAGGATATTGCTGCCATTCATCTGGTGGAGAGCAGAAGAGTCTCCAGGCTTGGTTTTAGGATAGAAATAGGTATTATTTGCCTCTGCACTAGGGAGTGTTGTTTCTGAACAGGGAGACTACAGAGAGTTGGTATCAAAGGTCTTTGTGAGGGAGAGCCCGCTCATGGGCATCTGTTATTTTTGGTCAAGACATGACACGGAGAACAACGGCTGCAGATGGACACACGCACAGACACAAAATCCACCCTGATCCTCCTGCAGGAGCCCTGCTCATGCTCAGAGGAGTGAGAACGCTGAGATTTGGAGGTTTTACAGCAGGTGGGACGTGGCAGCTGAGTTCTGGCAGTTGAGATAAGCTGTGCTGATGAGGTCTCCTTGGAGGAAAGGGAAAGCTGCTGAGGTCGGATTAGTCACAATATTTCATGGCAAGGTAGCGCCTGGTGTTTCTGTTTTGTTCCCAGAGTGGGAGCTGTACATTGTTTTCATTCATTGGCACCAGACATGAGCAGAGGAAAACACAAAGCGGGCATGTTTGATAGTCAGAGTAACTCCAAGGAAATCCCGTCGTTAGATTTTGTAGTACTACCATTGAGTACTAGTTGAGCATCTCCCACCAAATCGATGCAAACAGCAGAGCTGGGAGGGAAATGGGGTGCTGGCTGCACAGGCAGCACTCCTGCCAGCGAAGCTTGTCACCAGAAAGGACATGCAGTGCTTTCTCGAGGAGCCCAAGGTTTGGATATATCTGTTTTCCTCGAAGGATGGTTCACAGGCTGGGTAACTCCCAGGCTGAAAATTCTTTGTCTCCAGCTCTCACGTGCTCTTTCCAAGGCCCTCTGGACTGCCTTAGCCCTGAGGAAGATGGTTGTCACAGTTGCTCCCAGGTGGAGAATCAGGTTTTGATGAGGCTGTCGATTCAATCTGCTAATTGCTTTGAAATACAAATCAAGGCCTTGGATTTGAACTGAAGAGGGGTGTGTAACTCTGTGTGTTTGTGGCAGGATGAGCTCCGAGCGAGGCGATGGCTGGATGATACGCAGGCCAGAGGCTGGGCTTAGCCTTTTGCCGGGGGCTGCCACCCAAGTTCTCACAGCGAGGATGCCCATACCCCTGTGGTTGTGCGGTGAGTAACCTGAGCTGCCCCAGGAGAGAAGCGGGACACATGACTGTGCACTGGAGATGGAACAGAGCATTAGAGATCCCTCGAAGCCAGATTAATATGTGAAGACATCCCCAGCTGAACATGGGGAACGTTTACCATTTCATAGTTAGTAATTTGCTTATTTGGAGTCGTTCTGATTCGTTATTGATTTGACAATTCCAGGTTAAAAATCCGTTACTGAATTAATCTAATGCCATAAAACTGAGAAACGTGTCCTGTCCTGCCTCGGTGCAGGTAAATAGAATAATTACCAGTAAATATAAGATGGACTAAATTATTTTAGGTGCCCACCATTCAGGAATTAACAGTATGTTGTGCAGCCTATAGGCTCTCAGAGCATGGAATGCTGACGTAGCTTTCCACATGAAATTTTCAGTATTTGGGTCCTGTAATGAATTCAGCAAATATAATGCAGTTTCTTTGGCATCTGCTGCAGAAAATGTTGTATAATATATCAGAAAAAAGGATTATTTTTGTTCTCCATGTCACCAGAGCACATCAGCGTTCAGAGGGGTACCGCAGCAACTACAAAGAAGTCTTGTACTACATTATGGGAGATGGTGTGACTTGAAAACCAGACCTCAGAAACTTTGTGACACAAACCGTGAAGTTGAAGAAACAAACCCCCTAACTCATAAATCAGCTTGTACAGAAGACCAGGGTTTGCTTCTTTCCAAGCACTGGGACAGCGGTGGCAGCCGCTGTGGCCGTGGTGGTGCCTGCCTCTGCTGGCCGCAGTCTGGATGAGCTCCTTCATGAGCAGGTCCTGCAGCCGAACCTGCCCTTGTGCTTCTCAGTACACCACAGTTCCTAGGATTTAGTAGAAGATGCTCATAGATCATAGGCAAAAATTCTTCCCTGTGAGCTGAAAATGGAGACTCAGGCTCCGAATTGACTGTTTGCCTGTTGTGTGGTGGAATTTAAAGGAATTCCACTGTCTCACCCTCCAGTTTAATTTTATATTAATGGCTGTAACACATGGTGGAAATTCTTTTCAGCCTCAGGCTTTGCTGTGCATCTTCCCGTTAATTTAGAAATGGCAGCTTCAGTTTTGATGACCATCGTGGCACTAAGCAATGTGTGAAACAGAAGCAATAGTTGCTATTTTTATGTGATCTGCAGCAACCAGATTTCCAGACCCTGAATCCTGGCTCCTCTGCCTAGTACACGTTATTTAGAGAGCCCGAATGCCATCACTAATAAAGCTGCTATGCAAGGAACACTGGCGTTTCTTGGCACATTAACTGTGAGTGAAAAATACAGTTTCTTCATTTTTCTTCAAGTAAAACTTAGGAAGGACTGAAGTGGAAAAAAACCCCCAGTATTTGACAGAGGAGAAAGAACAAAGTAGGCAGTGAAATAAAATAATTTCAAACTTCAGGAATGTATTTTAATGGCAAAGGGAAAAGATCCACGTTTTTTTCATTTCGGTATATTAGCAGTAATCTCGGAAGCGGCTCTGACTGAGAGCAAGGTAGGCTTGAGGGAGGAAGAACAAATAAAAAGAGATTTTTATTAAAATTAATTAGGACAATTTTATTATAGGAATCATGAGTGTGAATCACCTACCTGGCAAACAGAGCCTTAGTTAACTTGGACATGAGACAAATGTGAATTATAGAGTCATAATAAGGATGCTGGAGCGTTCTCTTGGAGGCAATCTAATCCGTGCTGTCACCCGAGCTATAACCTCTGACACGTCCCACCTAGAGTGACAGATGCCGCCTGCAGTCTCCTCCAGGGCTGGATTGTCATTACGGTTAGGGAGTTTCCTCATGCTTAACTGAACCTCTGCTACGGTAACTGAAGCCTTCTCATTTTTGTCAGCTTCTGTAGACACAGCAAACAGTTTCTTTCCCTCCTCATACATGCAGTCTTTTACATGTGGGATCACAGCTTGTGACCACAGTTCCTCTCCATCGTCCCTGCCCAAAATAATCCCCATCCTTTCAGAAGTTCTCTGTAGGCCAGGGGCTGGGAAGTCTGATCATTCTTCTGCTCTTTGGGGCTTCCACCACCTTCTCCTCATCTCCCTTGTGCTGCTTGTCCTTGAGATGAACCAGTGTGAAATGGTTTGGGCAGATTCCTGTGTCTCCTATGCCTTACTCCTCTTAAGTGTCTCAGCATCATCTTCGCTTTCTCTGCAGCTGTGGGGTCTAGTTGACTCATCCCGGACTCCTAAATGAAATAACAATGTACGTTTAACTTCTGTTTGTAGTCTTTCTCCTGCAGAAGCAAAGCAAGCTGGCACTGAGCATTATTCTCAGTAGTCTCATGTCTCGTCGTCTTATTCGAGAAGTTGATGCAAGGAGGGAAGTATCTAAATGCTGCCCATCGGTGAGGAAGAGTGGTTGGGAGCTGAAGAGGTCCCGTAGTAGTTGTGCTGAATTTCTGAATCTCTAATGTCTCAGAAGACTCATTATTAATATCCCAAAATAGGTACATTTTAAATACAGCTTTTCACTTCTGTTTAAAATTCAACCTCCCTGAAAACTGGTGCAGTAAAACA
>NW_010391171.1:4893-14453 GCF_000710305.1 Buceros rhinoceros silvestris | reverse complement strand
AAGGGGGGGGGGGGGGGTTTGGGGCGGGGAAAGCCTGCGCCAATATTCCACTCAATATCATAAAAATAGAAATGTAACAAGGTGGATTTATATAATTCTTACAAATTATTGCTATCTTTCGTCAGAACTATCTCTAGCTTTCTATTTACCCCATCTTCTACAGAGTTTTATTTAAAGCTCTTGGAAAACAAGAATTGTCCTAAGCTGGTTTTCTACTAGAATATCAAGAAATAATTTGAGTTTCTACATTTGAGTTTCAATAATGTTCTATAATTTCCCAACTAAATTGGTTGAAATCCTGCAGATCTCTGTATTTGATAACAAGATATAATTCCAGTTCCTGACACACAACATACAGACTTTTGTTTTTCTTTCTAGGAGCATCACCCTGTTACTCAAAGATGTCCTTTGCTCTAAGGCAGACACCTGAAATGTCCAATTTTTTGTTATTTTGTGTTAAAAGACCTCAGCTTTCATTTTAGAAGCAGGAGTAAAGTCCCACTTGGAGTCACAGCCCTGCACCGTAATTTTAAACCACTGCTAAACAGATTTTCCTCCTTACATTAAAGAGGGAGAACACTTCACCCTTGTGTTCTGGGGGGAATTAAGATGTAAAGCCATCTCAATATGTCACACAGCAGAGCGGACGCATTGGCCCCCGGTCACGCTGCTGTCCCAGCGCAGGGCAAACCCATGCGAAGCGGCAAATGGGGTGGGAAAGGGGTGCGATGAGCTGCCAGGGTTCACCTCCCGTTCATTCAACTCCCAGGAACATTCACTCAGCGCTGACTGAAGCATGTTGTCAAACCTGCCACCAGCCTTCCCGGGAGAGGACGAGGATGTTCACGTCCCCACAGCCTGGGTGAGAGCAGCAACAGCACAAGGTTTTTATTAATCCATCTATTTATTAAATCCATCGATTTATTTTTATTTGAGGTAATTTCTTCATAATTTTGATGCCAAATAAAATGAACATGGAAATAACCCTCCCCCAAATCCATTTTAACATAGTACTTTATTTTTTCCACAATGAAGTTTTGTTAGACATGACTCATTCACAGGATGGGTTGATTTCAGGTACTGACAGATCTTCTGCCAGCCGTACATTTTCTTAATATCTCTGCTATCATTACAACCGGCTTAGGGATGGTCTGTGTAGTGTTGCAGAAAAATATTGTTGTGACATCTATAGGAGATTGTATTTTATTTATAATTTGTTTGTCCTTATTTTTATCATTACTGGCAACAGAGGAGATTTTTAAAATTATACTACATACATTCTACTACCTTTTTACATCCCGGTCATCCCATCAGAACCACAAATGAAAATTCTTGGGAGAAGCTTCCCTGTTGGTGTATCTTTCTAGCAGAAATTAGAACTGTGGAAAATATGCTACTCTCTCTGGGAAACTTAGCAGCCGAAACCCAGCTGCAACACTATTGTGTGGGAAATCATCTCTAACTGGTCTTGTTTTCTTAACTCTAACCAAAACAGTAGCTGTGTGTGGACTAACCACTTCTATCCAACCACAGTGCCTTAAGAGATGTGTGCTGTCTGTGTGACAGAGACGCTATCCAATCACCATGTAGCTAGTCGGGTGGACAAGAGTCTATAAATTGAGATGTATTGTAAACAATAAACGAGCACGATTTCTAACCACATTGGTATACGATCTGTGACTCGGGCTCCGTCCGCAGAAGGATCCCTGCTACACTTCCCAATACAGCATTTTTCTTTCATCTCACCTCGAGATGGATGGTCTGCACTGGCACAAAGCCATGGACTTGTGAAAGCATCTACCTGATCTGAATTTCCCTCCTTCTGACAGACACACAGACACTAGACACCCCTTTTTTTAACCATTTCCCCCCCTCTTTCCTTTTAACTTGTCACCAGTGCCTCATTGAACTGAACTGAACTGGGAATTGGAAGAAGGGATAGGTCAGCCGGTGCGGTGCTGGTGGAAAGATGTATTTCCCAAGAACCACAGGGATGAGGTCAAGAAGCACAGGAAATCACTGCTCTGGGTGTTCAGGAACGTCGATTCCTTACACAAATATCCCATCATATCAGTTTGTCTCATGCCTAAAGATTTGCATCAGGCTTCAGAGTTTTTCTGCTGCAGTGATAATCAACTTGTCCTGACCCCATTTCGGACTGTCCCAGTGCAGGAGGCGCTCCTCACAGATGAGGGTGCTTTTCCTTGGGCCCAAAGCAGAGCTCGTCAAACAATGGGAATGGCTTTTCCATTTCTTGTTGATAAAAGTCTTCATTTGTTACAGAAACCACTTTAGGAGTAAAATAAAGAGTAAGTTTTCGTGGCTTTTTGAGTGCCGGGAAGTCAAATTACCTAGGAAAATTTATAAATATTAGGCTGGTTGAACTTCATTCGTATGTCTCGGTCTGAATCCATCATATGGAAAGGTTAGGAATATTTTGACATACAGAGTTTAAAACACATATAATAAATACAGTGAAATGGAATGTCTGAATAGGTAAGTGGGTGGAAAGCAGGGATTGCTATGACTGACAAGAATCTGTCTATACTTATTTTTTCTTATTATCTATAATTCTGTAGCAGCTGCTCAAAAACAAAGCTGTAAGTGTCACTCAAAACCAAAACCTTCCTGCGCTGACTTAGAGACACAGAACAGAGTCTGGTGGGCCTGATGGGGACTCAGCTGACCCCCGGTGCAGGATTAGATGGTGTTCATAGTCCATCTGCTATTCTTGATACTCTGTTCGAAGTCGTTTCCGTACCCGTGGCAGGGAGAAAGCAGAAGGACCTGTAGGAGAGAAAAAGACCAAAAAAAAGCCCAGCTTTGGGGATGCAGTGGAATAGCTTGTCCATAGTGCAAAGTGGTGATGGAGGGAACGCTGGAGGAAGTACTCAAACATGTCAAGAAGCAGAATCAGCCGTGTTTTGTAGGTGTCACGGAGAATGAAAGGCCCGAGGCAGCAGTTCGCTACAGAAAGCTGGAGCTGAGTCTTTACCTACATTCTAGAAAAAGGAATGGCAGTGCTGACAGAATCAGTCTGCTCAGGCGCCCGCGCCGATGTTGGGAATAAACCCCACAACTCAGGACAGGTTACTCATCCAGAAAGGACTTGCCTTTCACCAGCATGTCTCTAAGTCAGGATAACTTGTGAGGGTGTGAGAAAAGGTAAGTGACTAGAGCCTGGAACAGGAGGACCCCAGAGCAGAGAGTCAAAGCAGGGTTTTATGTGAGGATTTTAAATGAGGTGGCGTCTGAACTTTGATTATCTCTGTCCTTTATCTGAAATTCACAAATCACTTCCAAGATCCTGTGAAGTCTTAATTAGCAGGTTTTCAGAGGCCTCGCAGCACTAACTACCTTTTTTTCCACTGAAAGGAAGCCAGGTCAGTGAATGCCTGGCCTGGGAAAATGCCAGAGTCCGCACTGATTCCCTCTTTGGTGGTGACAGGCAATCAAAACAAAACTGAAAGCCACTAATTGAGAGCTGGAACCATGCAGCGCCAGTTGGAATGGCTTTTCCTCTGGGGAGAACAATTCTGCTGTGTGTGTGGTGGTGGTTTGGAGCTACAAGTGCCTACATCTCCACGGGTGCTCTTCCCATAGTGCCTACCCCCCTTCCTGTCTTTCCTGAAGCATTTCTCCTGTTCTTTCTAGGATCTCTTTCCTATAATTTCCAGCCAATGATTTACTTTTAGAGGAAAAGTAAGAACCATTATACAGTTAAGTTGCAGCAAGTGAATGACTTGATGGGATATAAATATGAGGGAGACAAAAAGACAAGGATCTAGCTGTCTGCTGGTGTTCCCTTAGTGAGGGGATGTTGCTGATCTGAGAGAGGTGCAATTTTCCTACGCACACTGTGACTCACCTGGTTTTCCCTCTGTTCCTTACAGCCAGATGGCATAAAGCAGCGAAGGCCAAATAATTCATCATTCCCCAGACTCGCGATGGACTGGCCCCCACATGAAGCCAGGATGGTTGAAAATCTTTCTGTGCTGCTACAGGTAGGACAGTTTCTTCATTTGTAATAGTGCTGAGCTGAGTTTGCGAACGCTGCAGTGGAATGTCAAGTGCTACTAAAATCCTGGTCTTGACAGGTAAAAGTCGGTCTCTTCTGGAGTTGCTTTACAAACCCTTGACTTTATGCTTCACAACATAGCAGCGTTTCTTTAAAAAGAACATCACAAGCAGCCTACAGACAAACCATGAAGAACAGTTAATTGCCCTTCAACTAAAATAACTCCATCAGCGATCAATCAGCAGCAGAACCCAGAGCAGCGCTGTCTGCCAGTCATCCAAAGGCGACCGACTGTTGGGAGGGCTGTACCAGCATCACCACCTTCATCATCATCATCAGCAGCAGCCCAGCCTTCCACAGGCAGCAGCACAGGGACCATGTTAGGTGCATTTGGCTCATTCTTTCAGATTCCTGTCCTGTGGCTGTTGATTGTTCACCACAAGCACATAAACACCGTTCCTTAGGCTCGATTAGCCAGGCTCCGCAGGCGTGGAGCGGTGGCCAACTGAATGACAGGAAAAGTTGCAGCTCAGGGTGGCAGGAGAGGAAGAACAACAGAAATTCTAATGCATATTCTTACAAATCCCCAGGAGGCAGCTGGATCAGGATGGGCTCATGCCGGGACACCCTTCCTAGCAGCTGTTACTTCAAATAAGCCCAAACCACATAATTTGTGATGTTATTTGTATTATTTTCATGTTTTTGAGTCAAGCTGTTAGCTAGTCTGGAGATTAATGGGCTGCCTGTTACATGATGACGCTAGACACTGCCTCCATGAAGGCTTGCTTATTTACAAAGCATGACAAAGTTTTCTTTCCTAGAGCGCTGGATTAAGTAAACCACAGATTTTTCTGCACAGTGTTTTAACAAAAAAAAAGGAAAGAAAGCAGACTCTCAAAGTTTTCTCTTGCATCAGCAGTCTCAGAATGCAGTTTTCCTTTCTCTGCCCTAGTACGTGCCTGTGTTTAGGGTTTGTTCTCTCACACAAACACAAAGCTCCAGATTTCAAATGCCTTTTTTGCACTTTCTGTGTCAGCCCAGAGAAAAGCCACGTGGATAATGTGCAATGTATAGAAGCTTTGCCATGTGCCTGTCATTCGAGAAATAGTTGCTGTGGTTTCATTTCTCTGATTCTAGAGGTGCTTTTGGTTTTTGTTTTGGTTTTTTTTTTTGCTTATTTTAAGGAATAGTTATGGTTACCCACCGTTTTCTATAAAATTCCATTAAACAGATCCTAATCTCAGCTTAGCAGGACATTCACCCCTGTAATTCAAAGATTGACTTTACCCTAAACATCTCTGGTGAAACATTTTGAGGGGGCATCATTCTTTTGAGGGCCTTTTTATTTCCTTCCTCCCTCACGTGTTGAGGACAGAAGCTTACTGCCTCGGACATTTGTACATTCTATTTTTGTGTTTATTTCCTTGTGTGAAATGGGCATTTTGAACTACAGGCCACTCCGTATAGCACATGGCAGCCGAAAGCCTTCACTTTAAGAACAGCTACATCCCAAAAGCATCTGTCCAGTGAGTGAAAAACCTCTTGATCAAGCAGGACTGACAAAAATGATGGAGATGTAATTGCTTCTGGTTTAGTCTCTGGTTTAAAGCCTTTCCTAGTGCTCCTTGGTGTGTTCTCTACATCCCACCAACTGGCTCCAATGGACTGAATAAATCATTTTACCTCTGTGTGCAGGTTCTTGGTGTTACAACAGCAGTTTTTACCTGCGCTAGGTATCACAAGGCTGATGTACTCAGTGTATGTAAAAGATGAGATGAGAAGTTCTTTATTATGATCATTTAAAAAATTCTGCAGGCAGTGCTGGGAACTGCTACCTGGACAAAATGCAGAATCACGGAATGTCCCCAGAGACTCGATCTTTTACAAGACTCGATCTTTTACAACCCATACAAATGTAACAGACTAAGTTCTGCAAAAAAAGACACGACAACTGATAAACAGGAATGTGAAAACACTGACTCCTCAGTCTGCCTGTGCCACACTGGTTTTATTTTTCAGTATTAAATGTTGTTACAATCTCCATAGAGGAAGAGTAGAAGAATGGATCAGGTTTCCTCCTCAGTGGGACTGAGACTCTTTTTCTTCTTTTACAGCATTGTCATAAATTCTATGTCTGCAGGAGTTTAAAATGCTTCTTGAGACGTGCTATGAGAAAGTACCACTGCTGTGCCGCAGGTATGTGAACAGTGGCCTCACTGAAATTAAGTTACTTGCTCAGGATCTCACAGAAAATCAATAGAGCTGAGAAAAAAAAAAAAAAAGAGGAATCTCTTTAATCTCAAGTCCTATTTTACCTACCATGCTTCCTCTCTCCTTGTCATTATTGCTGCTAATAAATATTTATATCTGGTCTGGTGCGACCCATGGCTAGGACACAGAAGTCATTGGCTGTGTGTGTCATGTAAAGTGTTTCCACTGAGAAAGATCAACAGTGAAATAAAGGGGGAAAACCAGGATAAAATGAGCCAAAAAAGGCAGTCACCTGCCAAAACTGGGGTTTGACACTTCATCTGCGGGAGGGTCAAAGCTGGTCTGATCTAAAAAAAACCCCAGACAACAAACAAACTAAAAAGCACCAACTAAACAAGTCTGAAATGTCCTGGTTGCTTGGCAAGTGGGTGAAATCCCTCTTGGGTGAGTCAGGGCAGGTGCTGACTGCAGCGGCAGCACTGGCTCCCCTGTTCAATTAGCAGCTTCCTGAACGATGAGGAAAAAAAATAAGGAGAACTATTATGAATAAGATCCTTATTAAAATTATGGATTTAATTGCTCTAATTGCTTAAGCAATGAGTTGTCAAGTGCTCAGTGCAGACTGTAATGCAGGAGAACTGGAGAAATCAAATTAGCAGGTAAATAGTTCCCCTGTTCCTGCATCCTCACATTCCCCCATGAGTCACTGGAACTTCAGATGCTGTCTCCAAACCAGACCGGCAGCGGCATCTCTGAATGCCGTATGCCTTTACAGGGTAATTGCTCCTCTGAGGTACAAAACCGTAAAACCAGTTTGGATCCTAAACCCAGCTGATTTTAGTGAGGAGAGAGCAGGAAGCCTCTGCATCAAGAGACAAGAAATGAAATGGGCCGACAGAAGAATACACAGAGTCTGCAGCAAATTCTGCCAGTAAAATCCCGTTGGATGGGGATTCTCTTGCTTGAAGCGTTTGAAGTGTGATGGGAGTCAGCATTTGGGGAACAGTGGAAGGAGTCATCTGGAGGGAGACTGCCCAGGCCAGCTCTTCCCTGCCAGTGGCTTCTCAGCTGATCATACCTACCTCTTCCAGGAGGCTAAACCTGAGCTTCTTCCAGGGGGTGAAGACAAAGAAACTGTCCTCAAACTCTAGTTACTCTTTGTAGAGCCTGTGAGGAGATCCTGAACGACTTTTTGCAGCCGTGGGGCTGAGATACCAGAGGCAACAGCTCTATGAACTCAGAGGAGAGGAAGAGGAGGAATCAGGTGGAAATACAGTGGTGAAAAAAGGTTCAGCTGCCCCTGTGTGACAAGGCACATCCTAGAGGTATCCCATGGGTGAACGGAGGAGCTGGTCACTGGACATTGGGGCGTTTGGCAGACATCCCTCAACACCAGCCCCAAATGCTCTATGTTACATCCTGTCAAAGCACTTCCACATTCCGGCCATAGCATCTTCTCTCTCAAACCAAGTGTGTCACACCTGAAATGCCAGAGGTAACGTTCTCTGGCACTGGAAAGAACTTTGTCTGGCAAATAAGCCTCAGTTTCTCCAGAGGCTCCCAGCCCCAGAAGCAAAGCTAGCGCCTGCCTCCCTGAGACTGCCGGCACACACGGCAGCTGGGACACAGCCTCTGCACTGGGCTGACTCCGCCAGGTCATTTCACAGCTAATCGGTAAAAATAGGTGCCTGTAGATAAGGCAGCGTTGCATCTTATTACCAATTCCCTGAGAAAGCCAACATCCCTCTCTCTTTCCTCTCAAAAGGATGCTTTATTCTAATTACATATCGCTTTATTAGGCCACTGAAGCAAAGAGCACATTTGATGCTAATGAAGCGCTGCTGCGGTTGAGCCTGTCGCTATTTTTGGAGCTGTACATCTCCAGCACTTTAGATTGGGTGGCTGAGCCTTTGGATGTCTCTGGCTTCTTCTGTGGGGGATGCTCAGGGAAAAGCAATGACTCAGCGAGCCGGGGTTGCAGCATTGTTTACATGCTCAGAATGAGAGAAGCTGCGGGACAGCCAAAACGCACACCAAAGCTCTTTATGGGCGGGAAGGATTTTTCAGGTAGCAGACTATCATCTAGACTGAAAAATCCTTCTGAATATTCCCTTGATTTCTGTGTGGGTCATCTGGACAGTCCTCGATCCTCTTTTCCATCCCCCACCCCAGAGCATTTCGGAAAAAACACAGATTTCACAGAACCCAAGGGAAATATTTCAGTCACTGAGAGAGAGACAAATCCCAGCTGTGCACCGGCTGCCTCTCCCAATGAAAGGCGAGGGGTTTGCCATCTCTGCTTCCTGCAGCAAAGCCCAAGGAGCTGCTCGGCCGTGTGAAGGCATGATTCAGTGTTGACCTCTGACTTCACAGCTCGCACCCCAGCAGCAGGTCCACTCCCACGCCCCTTTGTGCTGACACCGGCGTTTGTCTGGGCCCACCATGACTCAGCTCAGGGATCTAAACCAGCAAGAAAATACTCATCCCTCTCTCTCTCTCTCTCTCCCCTGCGGGGCTGGGTTACTGGTCATCACCAGTCAGACTGGTGACAGCACTACAGCGAGGGAGATGATGGCAGCATGTGAGACCGTTTCTGTATACCAGGACCTATTAAAACTCAACTGTTACCCAATTGCTTCCTGACAGCACCCAGGCAGAGCCTCCCCTGCCAGTAAACAAGGTTAATGGTCCCCAGCATCATGTCAGGACTTCCGATACGCAAACGAGGATTGAGTCAGAGTAATCAGTAATTACAGAAACTGCCACTGTACCTGAATGCCTGGTGATCCTCAGACTAGTCCTGTTTTGTCACACTTCCCCAATGCCGGAGGGGAAGGACTGAAGTTACCTCTCAAGGGTTCTCTTTGACCCAGTCTCACTTTGCAGACTCTGCAACGCTGCTACAAACCATTTTCATCACGAGGTCGACTTGCTGGTTTTGGACTTTCCCCATTTAAGTGTTACCACGTACAGATTTACTTTAGGTCAGCTTTCTAAGCGTATCAGGTTAAGATCTTTCTCAGGTAGTACCACTGAACTTCCCCTAGGCCTGGCAGCGAGATGCGTGCCACGCTTCCCTATCTTTTTAGGGCTGATTTCTGCAAACAGGCCAGTCCCACCACTGCAGTAAAATCTCATGTCAACTTAAACCTCTGACTACACCTGTTATCCACCAAAGCACATCCAGCACAAAGTCTAAGTTGTCACATAGTTCTGATAACAGGAAAAAATAAAGAACATGGTCCGGAAGCACCACAGGGCACCCGGGCCAGGCCAGCTGTCTGCATTTGGCCACGGCTTGCTCACTGGCTCCCTCTGCTGAACCTCCAGA
>NW_010391171.1:968-4826 GCF_000710305.1 Buceros rhinoceros silvestris | reverse complement strand
GCTGAACCTCATGAATATTTAATTCGTTCCTTAGCAAGAGGAAGATGGTGCAAGAGTAACCAGCGCTATACACCTCCATACTCCAGCACCTGCTGTAAAGGGGTCCGTAGTCTCACAGTATGAGAATGCCCCGAGCCAGGTATTTTGAGTGTCTCCTTGGTTCTGGAGCACTAGAAGCCCAGTTGCTCCTTCCCAGCAAATGTGGCTGGGATGGACATGCAGGCTTCCACCTCAGCAAGGGCCATACTGCTCCCTTTTCCAGCCCCTTCCCTGAAGCCTGCATGAATTCGATGAAATCTCTACTCCCTGTCAAGTATGACCCCATTGGCTACTTTCAGCTGAGAATTAATGGGTAGACAGATGGTGCAGTTATATAAACCTCGTTTCCTGCCCAAGTCTGGCTATGAAAGAGCTCGAGTGTGCCAGATTTAATCTGTACATCCTCAGATCTTGTGAGAGCAGAGCTGCTGCTACCAAAGCAGCCTCTTCCAGGTACCTGGTAACTGACCTCAGCAGAGAAAGCAAACAGGCAGGACTAATGCTGAGAAATATACAGCATTTGGGAAGGAACATAGGTTCCAAATTTTTTTTATGGTTCCAGGGAAATGTTACCCTACAAAACTCTCTGAACTTCCTTCAAAACACAAGGCATAGCTCCCAGAACGCCTCTAAAAAGTTGCTATATTTGCTGAGGTTTACATGGTGATTGATGGATCAAAGCTGTTCATCAGAAAAATCATCTCAAAGCTGTACACAAGCTTTAAAATGCTATTGAGTAGTTCGCTGCTAAGACCTGGTTCTTACAAAGACACCCGAAGCACTGGATTCAGCACAACGAGGGTGCAGAGAAATACACCAGCGGCACAGACCGGGCTGGATGTTTAACTCTCACACACTCAGATTTCCTGTTATCTACACACAGTCTCTCACAGTTTCGTGCCATAAGCAGCTTCCCCCTCTTTAAATAACGCACACTGTAAGATTTGTTCCACGTTCTGTTACTGATTGCAAAGAAGACACCAGAAATCCCCTGGGGTTTCTCCCTTCAGATTTAATGTGGTGCTTTGCGAAGAGTTAGAACACCAACTTGTGAGGATAGACTCCGTTTGAGAGGCAGAACGTGGAACGCAGGTACCCACGGAGCTGAGGCACCTGCTTGATCCGCGCGAGGATCTGTGAATCCACCGCCTTCTGGTCTGTCTTGCGCTGCTCCGTTATCTCGTATTTCTAGAAAGTACAAAGAATCACGTTAAAACCCCACAGAGTGACTTCAGACTCTGCTGTGGAGGTCAGAAAATTCAGGGTGAACTCTGATTTCTGGCATTTCATGAAATCTTTTTTCCATTTCTTATGAACACGGCAAAGGTGGTTGGAGACCGGAGGTGGTGGGGAGAACTGAAGCCACTGCTTGGCTCACGCTGCAGGTAGCTGAGCCAGCAGCACGCGGCTGGCAGCATCGAACAGCAAAGGGGTTTTAGTTCCATTTAACTGGACTAATCGCTGCCGCTGTTCTGCTCAGGTAGAAGTGGAGAAGAATCGCCACCTCTGAACAGGGGTTCTCTCAATGCTGCCAAGTTCATTCATCTTAACGGCATGACCTCACTTTGTTGAGGACCACCTAAATCTCAACCGTCTTTTTGCTTCCTGGACTTTCCAGCCTGGCTTTGAGCAACAAGGATATTCAGAAAGAACCATCGATCCTGTTCCTTACCTCCTTCTCAGTGTCAAAGATCTCACCCTCCTGGTGCTTGGGCTTACGCAGCCTCTTCTTCTTGAAGTAAGCATCAGTGAGGTGCTTGGGAATTTTCACTCCAGAGATATCAACCTTCGTAGATGTAGCAATAACGAATTTCTGATGGGCCCTACGCAGAGGGACGCGATTGACAGCCAAAGGTCCTAACAGCAGAAGAGAGGACACAGTGAACTCTCCAGGCAATGACTTTTGTTAAAACAGCAGCTTTTAAATCCATTTTTATGATTTCTTCAGAGATGCCTAGAGCTAAAATCAGAATGATCCCCAAAGCTCTTCCCCCACAGCCTGTAGAAAAGCCAGAAAATGCTTCCTGACCCCTTCCAGGGAGTCAAATATTGAAGCTTCATTATCTCCCCTCCACCCCCCTGGAAAATCACAAGTTGTGACTCCACATATGTAGAATTGACACAACACACGAAACTATCCGCACGCAGCTCTGCAGCACTACTGACTCCAGAGACAAACCTGAACTTGAAAACCCCACCCAAAGCCACATCGCCCCAAACATCATGCTTATTGTATGAGTTTTTTACCTGTAACAAGCAAAAGACCAGTACCAAGCTGCTTCAGGAAGACAACACGCTGAAAAGAGATGAGATGTGCCATCAGTCGTTGGGAGTCAGACTCAGGAACACCGCACCAAACTGGGATCATGCCCACCCTCGCCCTGCGTCACTGGCCTAAGCATCGACCAAGCACCCACCCAGGCATGGATGCAGCCACACGACTGGAGAAGTAACCACCACGCAAGCCCAGCTCCCGGCGTCACAGAGCACAGCTTTGCCCGTTTCCTCACCTACGGCATATCGAAACTCTCCACGGGCTGCATCGCTCGAGGCTGAGCGAAGCCAATCAGTTTGGTTTTTAATCTTTGCCTGCTCTACAGGATGCTGAGACTTGTATAAATTCTTTGTACAAGTTAAAGGCAGGCAGTAGGTAAAAACCAGAAGGGCACCACAAGCTGTGACACAGTCAGAGCCAAACCTCAGTTGGGTTTTACTCTTTCTGGCCAAGTTCTCCTCTCTGAACAGCATTCCTCTAAGCAATGTAACATCAGAGCAAAGAATTCCAGAAAATAAAAGACGTCAGTTAAGACCTGTTAGCAAACATCACCAAGATGAAGAACTTATCTTAACGTAACAGCCACATGGTGCCTTGATAACCAATGAAAAAGGTGAATCTGCACGGTTCTGCATTGCAGGAAGACACCCTTAATGTTGTCCAAGCAACTGGACAAGCCTGGTTTACTTCCAGCTTTGTATAGAAGAACTTTAGTTTAAGGACTGTTTTCCCTAAAGGCAGGAGGAGAGAAAGCACCCAGACAGCATCTCCAGAAAGCAGATGTGCAGACTCACATCTTGTGGCTGAGCACCATCCTGTGACATGAGCAGGCAAAGTCAGGACACCTCTGCTCTGCCAAAATGGTTCCGACACAGTAATGCTGCGAAGCCACCACTCAAAGAAGTCCCCAGCTATTACCTTGCCCCTGTGGCGACCGGTCAGAAGGATGAGAACAGTCCCCGGCGTAATGGAGGCCCGCAGCCTCCTCTTGTGCTGGCTGAAGGGCTTCTTGCCATGACTCAAGAGCTTGCGCGGAACATCCTCAGTGGGGTAGTACCTGGGCTAGAAGAAGAGGAGCAAACTGTTGCACAGCCTGTATTCCACAGCACAGAAAGCTTCCTCTACGGTTTAGGTTCCTCCTTTCTGAAAGATTTTTTCCTGCTACAGGAACACACTGAGTACTTCCTGTACAATCATGCAAAGGTGAGGCCAGCTCCGTGTTTCTGCACAGGCCTCCAGCCCAGCACCGCAAATGGCAGAGGAGAACCTGCTCTCACCTGCTGACCATATCCTGAACCACTGGCATCTTCCCTGAGGACGACAACCACCAGGCCTGTCCCTGGGAGAGGTAACTGCCAGCAGTGTGGGCTGAGGCTGCTGTGTCCCCCCAGCCAAGGGCTGCACCATCTAGTCAAAAGTGACATGTAACGGTTTTAAACCGTGAGTGTCCCAGTTCTTTTTCTTACCATTTTGCGGATTTTAACCACTCGGGTGCCTCCATTCTTGTCTCCACCCACTGGCTTGATGATGGTCGCACGTGGCTT
>NW_010391171.1:383-805 GCF_000710305.1 Buceros rhinoceros silvestris | reverse complement strand
TCAAACCAAAGCCACCATGAAAAACATGGGTACTCAACGCAATATTTACTGTCCCCACTTTGTTTCTGGAGCAGTGTACTTGCGCTTGTACAGTGCCTTCCTGGCATACATGACTGATCGGGAATACCTCCCGATGCCCCGGGCCAGGACAGGGTTACGGCTGGCATGATGCTTCTTAACCTTCTTTTTCTTTTCACCCGCATCCTTCTGGCTTGTCTTCTGCTCAGCTGGCGCCTTCTCAGCTGGCTGCTTCTCGCCTGGCTTCTTCTCACCAGCCGCCTTCTCACCCGCCATCTGCAGATCAGAATAAAACAGGAATAACAAGTTTTTGAAGATGTGCAGAGGAGCAACTCAGTTGCAGAAACGAAACAAAAGAACTGGAATCTGACCCTTTACATCACTTAAAAGCCCCCACAAACCTT
>NW_010391171.1:0-218 GCF_000710305.1 Buceros rhinoceros silvestris | reverse complement strand
CTGGGGCGGATCCCCCCCCGGCAGTCCAAAGCCATCCCATTTGCCACAACCCCCCCCGCCACGCAAAAGGCTCCTCCGCGCTAGTTTCAACAGCTGCAAGTCCACTGAAAGCATCCAAGCCCTCCTCAGCAGGAGACCCAAGAAGAGGCCGCAGTCACGCCTCTGCCCCCGAGGGTGGGCACAGCCACCCTGTGCTCAAGCCCCGCTGGGCCCTGCCA
>NW_010391170.1:86442-98536 GCF_000710305.1 Buceros rhinoceros silvestris | reverse complement strand
GATGATCTTAAAGGTCTTTTCCAACCTAATGGATTCTGTGATTATCAGGTCACTTAGGCCAAAGTGTCTTGAAGCTCTCTCTACTTTTAAAAATTTATCAATTTTTTAAAAGTAAAATGAGAAACGAGAAATTATTTTCCCCACAAACTATGAATAAGTGCCATTTAAAAAATATTAAACATTCTATTTACCTTTGTCCAAAACACAGCACTGAAAGAAGCCGAGCAAAGGTTTGCTTCCCGATGTACCTGCTGCAGGATTTTTTTGTTGGCTTGCTTTTTCTCCCAGAGTCTAAGAAAAATACTAGCCTACAAACTTATTTCTAAACATTACCTCAGAGCTGAAGAGTGAGTAAGCCTGATGCAAAATGCTAATAAGCACTGAGGGAGAACAATTCCTCTCCCTTGTTATGGCTTTGACACAGTTGGAAAGAAGGCGTTGGCTGGGCCTCTGAGGTTGGAAAGGTGACAGCTCCAGCAAAAAGGTCCCTGCAAAGGCAAGTGAAGGAAAACCAACTCAGAGAGGAAAAGAAAAAAAAAAAAAGATGGGTTCTGGCAAGGGCTGCTGGCACAGCTTGACTTTGGCTCAGGAGGAAGTAAAAGCTTGAATCACATAAAAGTAGATTTAAGAAAGAATCAATGACATTTCATCTGAAAGTTTTAGTTAAGTTTTAATTAGGATCCAAGATTTTGCACTTAAGTGCATGAAGGGAAGGAGTACGTGTACTTGTGCTTCCCAAGATAACTGACAGATCTGAAACTTACTCATCTCATCTCGAAAGGTTAATTAGAGAACAATCCTTGAGAGCAACACCACAGGGAAACCAAGGAGAGTCTGCTCCACGGGGGAGCCCTGGGGAAAGGCTGGCACACAGTGCCCGCAGCTCCCCCCTCAGAAACGTTCCAGGTAGCAAACCAAAGCTTCTGCCCAGTGACCAGGGCGTGAAGACGAGTGAGATGGCTTGGACCTAGCCCAGCAAGGCATAGAGAACAGCGTGTCCACCGCGGTATAAACCTCACTTGCTGTGTCTGCCGTGGCTCTGGGGCAGGTCTCGCAGCCTGCACCGGGCTCTGTGCGGCTACTGGCCTGGCGCTGCTTTGATGCAGGCGCCTTTGGCAGAGCAGGCACCTTCACCGCCGGTGGGGAAAGGTAGGTGCAGTAATACTCATTATTAGGAAACCAAGGCAGAGTGACTCACCCAGGATCAAAGTCTGCAATTAAGCCAGAAATAGGCTGTGGGTTCCCCAACTCCCACAGATGCTGACAGCACCGCGAGGCAAAGGCCTTCTCTAGTTCATCTGAGCATCATTAAAAGCACTCCAACTTTTAGGGAAGCCTGAATAAGGAAGCTCATTTGAAAAAAATCTTAACGCTGAATTTAAGAAACATTATCCAAATGGATAATAGAAGAGTTCCATCATTTGAACAAGACTTTCTGGACATAAGTGACCTTCGGCTGCGCAGTAATTTAATTTCCTAAGAACACGAGCATAGCCTCAATTAGATCAGAGAGGATCGCTGAGCGGGTACAAGAGGGAAGAGAAACGTGTGGCTGCATTGGTGAAGAGCACTTCTCGTCTCAGGATGACTGGAGATACGCTGCAAGGAAGCATTAAGGCCTCTCGGCAAAAGCAAGTGCAGCTGCTTGCTGGGTATGCAAAGCAGAATGACCTGCACCACAGGCAGAGGTAAACCACGGGAGCAAACTGCTCAGCCAGTGGCTCTCAGAGCACAGGCAGCTTTTTGGTGCCTGCTTTACAAATGAGAGCCAGGTACTGTGGCCACTATGAGAGAAACAGGCTTCTTCAGAAGCAGCCCAGGGAAAAGCAGAGGAATGATGGAGAAAAAAACCAACCAGATTAGAATAGTGATGGATCCTGAATGCTGCTTAATAGAGTGAAGCCTGAACATTATTTGGTGCAATCCTGACGGGCCTGATTTAACTGCTACGTTTTTGCACAGTATTTTTCATGCTGGTTATGAAGAATTACTTGACAGCCCTTGATGACTGCTCAAAAGTTTCTCAATCACTTAAGCAAAAGGTCTATTAGAGTAAAGCAGATTAATCAGAGAAAAGACTGATAAGAAGCAGACGGCAACAAAAGTAACACCAAGGGTGAGACATTGCTGTTAAGTCTGTTGCCTGTAGCGAACCTGCCCAGGAGGTCAGCGGACAGGACAACCCAACACAAACACAGCAGCGAAGCCAGTCCAGGGAAGGGTGTTTCTGGACATGCAGGTTCCCACAGCACATTTTTATACAGTAGAAAGATGAATTATGCAACTTCCAACAGCCGCTCTTCTTCAGAGACATGACATCTGAGTACGGCAAATCTTCCTAAAGTCCCCACCAGAAAGAAGTTGGTGACCACACACCAAGTCTCATGTCCACCACTCACACCACCACAGCCCAGATTTTCCTTTTAGATCTCACATGCAGTTTCAGACACTTAAGGGTTTTTTTTGCTTTGATTCAGAAGCGTCTATCTGAAGTGAGTTTATGCCGGTGACAACTGAATCACAGTTGTGGGGGCAGTTTCTTCATACAGAAACAGATTGGTAGATGCTACCCTTCCAAAACGTTGTCTTTGTGAATGTAACATCTCACGACATCAATTAGGCAATGTTCCACCTTGGCTATTTGGAAGACTGTATATAGGACGAGCTCCTTTACTCCCCCTCCCAACAAGACCATTAAGGATCTGATCTGCAAACCCTTGTACATACAAGGAAGTTACTTGCTCAAGATTTTTTCTGTGCAAGGTTTTCAAGAGCACTGTGAATTTAAAAGCAGCATTTTGTTCTCCGGAGCAGTCCTGTGCCGAAAGGCCGCTCTCACAAAAGCTGTGTCAGGTCTGCCTGCAGCATTAGCACACGCGCTACGGTGTCTGAATTAAAGTGTCACTGGAACAGTCATCGAGGTGACTGCAGCCTGGGCTTACCTCCTTTACATATCTCCTCATCTAAACACGGGGGCTGTATTTCAATGAGCGAGCCCCTACAGACACAGTAACATTGAGATAAGGCTCCACAGTGGGTATCTACATGAGCTTTCACTAAAGCAACAAAAACCCACTGAAGTGCCCACAAAAACTATTAAGTGCCAGAAATACAAAGCTGCTTTTAGGATTTCAGATACCAAGTACAGAAATTCAAATGCCTAGGTGGAAAAGTTAAGAGCTCAGCAGTCCCTCCTCCCCCAGCAGCCCCAGTTACCCTGCAGATCTTCACGTTCTCACACCGATCTACAACACCCATAAACGGGAAAATACCAAGTGCAGTCAAACTCTCAGCATTGCTATTTCATGAAGAAGCAGGAGGCGTTCCTTTTGCACCCGGCTGGGTGCCTGAGCAGAAAGCTTACCCCATCTGGTAGTGCCCTCCAGCACACAGCACTCACAAACTCATTCGTGTCATCTTCTTTCCGGTCCTTGTCCAGGACACTTTTGACTGTATCAAACTTGAATGTCAGCAGAGTCTTTGAGAGGCCTTTATAGTATAGGTAAAGGGAATTATTTTCACTTCCTAGAAATAAAAATAAATAAATATACAAGATGAGGTGCTGGTAGCAGGAACAGAAAAAAGACTTCTTAGCTCCCTCCTTGTTTATAACAAGACCAGACATTTCCTCTTTGTAGCTATCATCATGCGGTGCTCTGGCAACCGGGAGTGCTCCGCAGCTAGCTTCCACGATTCTTAATAACAGGACCAGGTTTTATTACAACATAACTGCAGTCTGCAGCGCACTTGCAAAACACACAGGATCCCAACTGTCCTCCGTAACTTCCTT
The DNA here is from genome assembly GCF_000710305.1 of Buceros rhinoceros silvestris. Lineage (NCBI taxonomy): Eukaryota > Metazoa > Chordata > Aves > Bucerotiformes > Bucerotidae > Buceros > Buceros rhinoceros. The sequence goes on along the minus strand of NW_010391170.1, from coordinate 94,746 downwards.
AGGGCAGAGCATTTTGAGCAGAGCATCTCTGCTACCACATGAAACACCGCTACCCCCAGCCTGCTCTGCGTTAAGGCAGGTAGCGCTGTCACAGGTTTGCGTGCCATACTCAAGTATGACAGTTTGGTCTGTGCAGGTTTAAGTAAGAGAGAGCAGACAGTGCGCAGGCTTTATTTAGAAATCCATCCCAATTTCCGCCTTGCAAGCTGTACAGGAATCAGGGAATGCATAAGCTAAGGTTCTCCCTTTGGTGCTGGCACAGCTGTTCTGCTCATCCCAAAGCTATCAGCCTGTCACTGCTTTCCCACCAAGACCTGTGGATTTACAGAGGTTCAACAGACCAACTTGAGCCGTGAAAGGACAGAAACAGCCAAAGGGTAACTGCTTCAGGATGATTCAGGCTTCTAGGGAGCTGTTCATGAGGGAGTTACTGCTTTGCCATGCAGAATGCTGTACTAAGTGACAAGCACAGGATGCTCCTGTGGTCCACACCACTGCCCTTCCTCAGAAACACGAGGGAGGATGTGTCAGTTGATAAACTTGACAGACATAAGTCACACCAAGAGCAACTACGTTATTAGCTGATTTTTGGTCACAGCAAGTCTGAATCATCGTATAGGAAGAACTCCTCTGAAACAGAAGGAAACCAACTATAGACCTCCCTAAATCAGGGCTCCTTATGCCATTCCCTGGGAAGAGCAGAGGGGAGTGTGGAAGTTCAGAATAATCCTCTGTTAAAAAGCCCACGCAGCTACATAGCACAAAGGCCAGTGTGCTTTGCAACTGGAGAGGCACCAGCTCTAAGAAGTCCCACTAGCACTTGTCAGGGTGGCTGCTCTACTCACCGCAGGCGATGTAGTCTCCATTGGATGCAAGTCCTACAAAATTCTTCTCGTTGATGTGACCCTTGAAGGAGCGCAAGCAGTGAGGCTTCCCTACGTTCCACAGCTTCAGCTGACTGTCTGTTGACCTGAAAACCATACCCAAAGTTACCCAGCTGCCATGGAGCAGGAACTCCTCGCTTGCGATCCTGCTCCTTAACACCCTACTTGCAATGTAAACGTAGGAAGTCTTAGTGCACTCCAGGAGATTTATCCCACTTTCAATCACATGCAACTCAGCTTGAGCTCGAGAAGGTATCACATTATTTTAGAAGTCTGTCAAAACACATTACATGTTTGAATAAAAAGCTTCCCTGAAGTATTACTCTTCCTTTCTCCTATCAATTGCAGAGTCCTCCACTGAACTGTACAGCCTTTGGGCCATCACTGCCTCTTTCACACGGAATTTTTTTTTTTTTTTTTCTTTTCACAGCATGGACAAAATCTGCTCTCTTCTCTGTGCTGGCTGCAGCTCTCATTCATGCCTTTGCAGGGCTCATGTGGGAAGCAGTCTCCTCCCTCTCCAGCTGCCCTGAAAGTGTGTTCTCCTCTTGACCAATACCAAGCAGCAGCATATAAAAACTGATGGGGGCTTAAGAGTTGCTGTTATGTGGTTTTCTCGTGTGTAATCCGAGACTGCACGGATACAGATCTCCAACTTCCACTTTTTTTTTTACCTTGGCAGCAAAGCTAAATATTACTCTTAAAAATATACAAACTCTGTTGGGATTAAACAGAAGCTGATGTTTTCCATTCTTCCCCCACATGCAAACATACCTGCCATCAAAATGTTTTTCTATTTATTGCGAGCAAACATTTTCCCTTTGGCAAAAGAAAGGAGGTGGAGACAGTCTCCTCTCCCTGGCAGAGCTCAACTCAAATAGGTTTTCAGGAGATAAAAGATTCAATTTCTTCCCCCCAAACCTGGGGGGACATGATCCTCTCTAACTTCACAGGCATTATTCTCTAGCAATCACCAGGCTCTAACGTCCAGGCACTCACTGACTTACTGTGATACGCTCCACAGTAGGGGAACAAATGGTGATGTGGTGCGACTGTAGCCCTGTGAAGCCACCCTTGAGGAAAGGGGTACTGCCGTCTTGACCTTAAATTTGAAAGAGATTGGGAGCAGGACCTGTCAGCCTCCTGGGTGTGAGGGAGGGGAGGCAGGCAGGCAACACTCCTCTCAAGTCTCATCACCCAACCTTGCTGCTTTCTGAATATTTAGAGTTGAAGGGGAAAAACACCGCACCCAATACCCATCACATATCACCAACGAGGTAAGACATGAGCCCTGCACCAATGTCATTTACACCTAAAAATACAGCACAATGAGGAGAGACACACCTCACGCTACACTGCCAAAACCTTATCTCAGTCCTCAGTGACAACTGGAATGACAAAGGAGCGATAAGGGAGCTGCAGCAAGATGTGTTAGTTGCTGGTAATAATAGTACGAGGTCAGATCAGAACGAAGGTATGATGTGATCTGTAATACTACGACTTAAGCAGGAGCACATTCCTCATTCCCAGGTCTTGACCGGGGTGGGGGGGCCTAAACCAGAGTGTTCAGCTTCTCTGCCTGATGCTTGTTCCATGTCCATCTCCATCCTACTCTGCTGCTCATCCTCCCTTCCCTTTCCTTGCCCTTCCCATCGCACAGCTCATCGAAAGAGCAAGGTGGTACCTGCTGCTGCTTTGTTGGCCCACAAGCACGGGGAAGTGCCTTCTGTGCTATTTGGGCAGGTTTTTTGTTTTTTTAAACGCTGCTTTTAAAAGCTTCAGAGTTGCCTGGAAACTAAAAACTTTTCTGAAGGCGAAGTAAAAGCAGCAAAAGACTAATCCCTGGTCTACGAGCTGTCAGATTCCTGTGGCACCTTCTGCTATTAGCTAACCCATCACGAAGACTTCATGTATATAGGCACTTAACCTCTATATTTTAGTAGCAGGCATTCTAGATATTCATTAAAATAAAACCACTTCAAGTCTATGACTAATGGAATGCTTTTACTGTTAACAAATTCCCATCAAGTTCTAGCTGTGTTTGCATTGCTTCAGATAACCATGCCGCAAAAGGAGGAGGGTATCCACCACCAGACCGTGAAGAGAAGAAAAGCCCATTGATCTCACTGGTGTTACGCTGCTTTTCTGGTTTCACACCCTCTCCAAAAAAAATATCATGGATGCACTGCTCTGTTAGATCTGTCTCTCTGTAAATCAGCGCTGCAATCAATGTGTTGTGCTAAATACCAGGCAGTTCTGAGCACCCGTGAGGTCAAAACCTAACTCTGCAAGACGAAGTAAATCAATGCAATCTATAAAACAGCTTTGGCTAGAAATCTAAAGAATTGGAATACACGTATCATTTTTTAAGAGAAATCAGTGCTTGATTTTCAGAAATCACTACTTCTGTCTCCTCAATTTGCAAAAGAAAGACGTGAAAGAACAATCTGCTTTCTGACATTTTTCTTTTTGCACAGAAAAAGACAAGGTGAGCCCTCCAGTTAGTCCCCTCGCCCCTCCCAGTCTGACAGCTCCACTGATGTTCCTCCCAGGACTGCGGGATAAGCTTTCTCAGATGGTCAGCTGAAGCAGGGCAGGGCCATTCTGTCCTGAAACATCCCATAGATGATGTGTCACTTGATCATGCCTGTAAAACATTCCCATCCTCCTCCTGCTTCTATTAAACACTTCCTTCTTATCAAGATTTGGTGCAAAGCATTAAATTTAATATTCTGTGTGTTCTAGGTATGAATTTGCACCCTCATAGAGTTATAATTTTAATGGAAATAAGAAGAGAGGAGCTGATTAAATATAAACAGCACCAGAAGCCACCAGGGAATCTTCCATCACACAGCTCAGCTCAGATTAACTCACTACCAGCCTGAATACACCTTAAAATGTTCTGCTTTGGCTCAGGGTTTTTAGAGGAAACTGTGTGAAAACACATGACAGAGCAAAGCCAGATAATTATTGGCTCAATACAAGGCAGCAGGCATGCCTTCTGGAACTAGATCTGCCCCTGCGATCCAGCCAACTGCTAGATCCTGCACTTGGGTGGGGGCAACCTTCAGCACAAATATAGGCTGGGCAATGAGAGGGCTGAGAGCAGCTTACAGGCTGAGGGAGTGAGAGCAGCCCTGTGGAGAAGGACTTGAGGATACTGCTGGATGAAAGGCTGGACATGGGCCAGCAATGTCGGCTCACGGCCCAGCAGCCAACCATGTCCTGGGCTGCATCCCCAGCAGTGTGGCCAACAGGTCGAAGAAGGTGATTCTCCTCCTCCCCTCATGCTTTGGTGAGACCCCCCTGCAGTGCTGGGTCCAACTCCGGGGTCCTCAGCACAGCAGAGACATGGACCTGTTGGAAGGGAGCCAGGAGACAACAAAAATGATCAGAGGGCTGGAGCCCCTCTGCTGTGAGGACAGGCTGAGAGAGCTGGGGTTGTTCAGCCTGGAGAAGAGAAGGCTCCGGGGAGACCTTAGTGTTGCCTTCCAACACTTAAAAGGGGATCTGCAGGAAAGCTGGGAATATCAGGGAGTGTAGTGACAGGACGAGGGGTAACAGTTTTAAATGAAAAGAGAGTAGATCCAGACTAGATGTAAGGAAGAAATTTTTTACTCTGAGGGTGGTGAGACAGTGGCCCAGGTTGCCCAGAGGCCGTAGAAGCCCCATCCCTATATGTGAAATACATCAGGTCAGGTTGGATGGGACTCCGAGCAACCTGCTCTAGTGGAATGTGTCCCTGCCCATGGCGGGGAGGTTGAAGTTAGATGATCTTTAACTCAAACCATTCTGTGAGTTCACATTCCCTGGTGCCCTTCAGTCAAGCACGTTGAGATCAAAGCTTCCTCTGCAGCCCCTCCAAGGCTGCTTGCATTTTCCTCACCATGCAAGAGGGCTTCAGGTCTGGTTCACTGAAGAGGTTAACCCTTAATTCACCGTAATTCAAACCCTTCACTATGTGATCTGACAGACACACTCCTTTCCACACGATTGAAAACCTACCTAGCACTGAGGCAGCCACATGTGGCTTTGGGGCAGCTCCATCTAGCCACAGAACTGAATGGAACCTGTGGAGTATTATTCTTCAGGGTGTGCATTACAGACCTCACGGCCTACCCTGGCTAAAAAGCTGCATGCAATTAGGACCACAAAACACAACTTCTCCTTGTCTACTTGCTAACTCGAGTATAATCCCACCAAGGGCCTTTACAGAGAAGATTAATAAATTACCAGAGAACAGATCAGTCAGTCCTGTTCAAGTTGTTTTCAGGCTGTGGCTAAACCTCCTTTTCAGACGTAGCCTCACCATTCACTTCTGAGACTCATCAGCTGCATTTCACTGCAGATTACTGTCCTCAGGGCTTTGCCAGCAACCTTCTCTACAGCAGAGCTCTGCTCAGGAGCATCCTCAGTGCACACAGCGCTTTTTAAAAGGAGAGTTCACCTGCAGCTTCCTAAAGTTGGGGTTTGTAGTCAGGAGCTGCCTCTAGTTGTCTTCGTATTCCTCTTAAGCATTTTAGCCCCGCAAGACAGAGTGGAGCCAAGCAACACCAGGAATGGATTTCTATTTTTGTCTGAGAAAAAAGCAACGATCTGCTGCCCAAAAGCACAGCAGCTAGCGAGCACACTCACCCACGCGGGTGAACTCGCACGACGGCCCTGAAGAGCACCAGAAAAACAAGGGTACAAAGTTTTGAGCCTACGTAAAAGGCAATACTTACGCAGAAACGATTTCTTCCCCACTCACAAATTTTGCGTAGGAGACTGCCTTGCGATGCCCTTTGAACACCATGATTGGCTGCTTAGTGTTGCGAAGATCGTAGTAGTGAACACAGTGATCTGGAGATGAGAAAGAAAAGGGCAACATCTGATCAGCTGGGAAGGATGCATGGGACCTCTTAACAGTCAGCTCACAATAAAGCCCTGCATGCTGCTCCCATCCCCCCTAAAGCCTCGTCTCGGACAAACAGTCTGCACTACAGCAAAGGATTCTTTATTCCAGCTTCCTAAAAATGCCCCAAAGTTCAATCTGGAAGGGTCCAAGCAGCCTGTCATAGTCAGCAAGAGAGAAAAGGTGCGTCCACAAGTGGATGCGCATACATGGGTATTCCCACAAACCCCAGCTGGCCCACGTGCCAGCCGGCAGCTAACAGGACTCGCGTCTCTCCTGCCCGTTTCCTTGGCTCCCTGCCCAGCCACTCCAACTGGCATTTCTAATTCCCTGCACCCCCTTCTCCTTCCTCGAGCTGTGCCCTTCTTGTAAAACTGTTGAAGAACTTCAGGCTAAACACTCAGTCTGTCTGTTACTTAAATTGGATCATGAAAATAGGGATTAAATTTCTCACGCTTACTCTAAAGGAGTAACCTTTATGCTTTTGTTTTTTGCTTCCCTCCTTTGATTTTATTACTAATCAAGAGAGAATTAGCATTTCTGCTAATGAGAGAACTGACTAAATTCCAGCACTTAGAGATTTAATTCACAGATGTGGCACAGCCACATAAAAGGGATGGCAGCAAAATTAGTAATGCATTTTATTTTCTGCACAACTAAACGTCAATTCTGAATAGAGAAATAAGAATAGAAAACCCCATAAGACCGAAGCCCCAAGCACCCCCACTGCTCCTTCCAGCTCAACAAGGGTAATAAGCTTCTCCTTCCCAACTTTCAGCTTTTAATGTTGAACTTCATTAATTATTCCCTATTCTAAGCACAGGGAGGGAAGGCTACATTCATGTAACGAAAGCAAGCTGGACGCTTTCCTCACCAAGCAACTTGTGATGCCCAGACGTCAGCTGAAAACTGCTCTGACCCTCCTCCCACTGAAATAACACCCCACCAGTGGAAGCTCATCGCAAAGACTACGCAGGAACGAATTTGAATGCTGATAGCTCTGGTTATTTTTGTATTTGTGCAGCGTTTCAAAGCAGGGCCCTCAGCCGTACAAACACCACCCAGCTGTCTCAAAATCCCATGTGGTTTGAGAGATAACTGGATTTACATCGATCAGGCTCCAGCAACCACCATCAGACCAGCAAGGGTAGCTTCTCCCCCGTATTAACAGGCTAATTGGAGGCATGGCAGGACTGCGAGGGGGCTGTGTCAGAAGCACCTTCAGTAAAACGAGGCAAGCAGGCAAGTCACCCTTCTGCTCCAACTGCTTCCAGCGTCCTGCTCTCTGCTTAACTTAACGGGTTCAGAGGCTTCTCTGCTAAGAGGCTTCTGGCTTTCTCCCTCCTCACCATGTAAAAGCAGATGTTCCAAGCAGCCACACCAAGTTTTCACCACCACTTACAACAAACTGCTGAATTATGTCGTTGTGTTGAAACCAGCAGCAAATGCACCTATGACAGCTGAAATGCAGGCAAGTGCTGTACCCCCACGCACTCCTTCAAACGCTCCTGTTTCTTCTGCTTGTGAAATACTAACCCTCCAAACTGCCACCACTTACCAACCAAAATCCCAGTGTGCTCCTACCATTTGGGTACTTGAATTAGCTTCAGAACAGGATGCAATAGGTTTATTCAACACAGGTGTTAATTTTCAAAGGGACTTTGAATTAAGTGTTAACAAGATTTGGCCATCCTGGTTCCTTCAACCTCTCAAAGTTTGAGCAAAAAACCCTCCATGTTTTCCCATCTGTCTGACATACCTGCTGTGGGAGCTATGAAACAGTTAACTCGCAATTGTTATTTTACTGAGCAGAATGATTCTAGCAGGGCTTTTTATTAGGAGCCAGTTAGTGGATAAGCCTTTCAAGGCCATTTTTGCTTACAGTTTCAAGCTCCTTTCCAGCTGGCCCGTCAGTAGGATACCTTTTGAGCACAAGGTTTTATCATTCAGAGGGTGGCAGGGAGAGTGGTACCTGCGGAGGGCTACGTGTGAGCAGCTGGAGCAAGACAAAGAGGAAAGAACCATAGCAGAAGAGACAAGTCCATTTGCAGGGCAGAGAGGCAAAGTTCCATTCACCTTCTAAATATCGCAATAAACAGCTCAAAGCCTGCTGGCATCTGGCCCCAGCACCACATGTGCCTCTCGGCATCAGCAGGGCAATCAATCACTGTCTGCTCCGATCACTACGAGTCCAAAGGAATGGGCAAGGCCAGAGGGTTCTAAAATTAGCCACTTAATTATTAATTGATTATTTCAGCAGCCAAAGTGTTAGTGCCCAATTGAGGTGGGTTTTTTTAATTCAATTGAAGGAGCTATTTTTAAGCAGATATGTGAAGAAGAATGCTCACTGCATTCATTAAAACCAGAACAAGTGGTCATGTTTTACAATCAAAGAGCTACTCTCTCTTACAGGCCATATGGACTTTCTGAAAACACGATAAAAATGCCATCTGCTGAGGAAGCAGAGCGCCCCAAAACAAAGCTAAATGAGAAAAACAGAACTCCCAGGTAGTGTGGCAGCAGCCC
>NW_010391170.1:84682-86329 GCF_000710305.1 Buceros rhinoceros silvestris | reverse complement strand
CGCCCCCGTGTGTGTTCCCGCCAGCCACACCTGGTGGAGTTCGACAAGTTGCAAGTGTCTGCGATGGGCAGCATGGCCGGCACGCCAACGGGTCTGAGGGGAAGTGGCAGGGTGCTCTGGAAAGCTCAGAAAAAGGATCAGTTCTAAGAGGCAGCTGAAAGTAAGGAAAACAGAGTGGGCATCGAGAGCTACCAAACACTGTCCGAACTCTGCAAGAGTCCAGGAGCTCATCTGGCATCCCACTGCTGCCTCCTGCCCTTGGCTGCCCTGGAAGCCCACAGCACACACTCCACCGCTAACCAGTGACACGCCAGATTTGATGCTTGTTTTGTTCCTCAAACATAAGCATTAAAATCATCACTTGGCAATTTTTTTTGCAGTTCTACAGTTTCCACCCTGACCAGAAAACTCACTTAGAACACTTTCAACTTGGAAATGACACTTCCACTGTTAAAAGCCTCATGTCTAACCCTTGGGCAGCAACAGCTCACTGCTTTACTTTTTCTTCTGCTTTCAGGCTTAACTGAAATATATATGAGATAATAGGAAAGAACGTGTATATATACTATAATAAATTAAACACTCTGAAGCAATTCTTGTCTAGTTCGGTGTCAGTGCAAAAGCTGAGCATGACAGAATTCTGCTGATGTGCCTTCCGAATTCAAATGTTTGCTGGCAGGCTGTACTTTATTATTTTTTTAAAGTGACGTCAGAAGGCAAAAAGGGCAGCTAAGCTCTGCCACTGCTGCTGAAAGGTCTCTGACCACAAGCCTGGGTTTTTAAATAGTGGTTTTCCAGAATGCTCAAGAACTGTTTACTCCCCTTAAGACGCTGCCACTTTCACCTTTGAGCTACTTAGAGCTAACTGATCAAGAATCCAGACATTTCCGAACTTCTGAAAGACCTCGCCAGCTCCTCAGTGCATAAAACCAGTGGCAGTAAAGGGTGGCAGCCCTCGTTGCTCGGCAGTTTGTAAATCCACGAGTCTACAGGCAGCAGCAGCAGGATGAAAAGGATAGGTTTGTGATGTACAAGGTGATCAGCACCTTCTCAGTCTCAGTCCTCGGCCTCAGCTTGGTTGCAGAGGTGGGGAGGCAGCAAATGAAATGATGATGTGGTTATGTGATCCTAGGAAGCCAGCTTAAAAACTTCTGGGAAAAAAACCAAAAACCAAACAGAGCTGGAAATTACTAATGGAGCCAGAAGCATCTTCAGTAATTTCAGAGCTCTTCAGAAAGATGGCATTGCTCTTGGATTTTTGGTTGTTTCAACAAACAAGGCAAGCTTTGTTTTTGTCACAAGTGGTTTTCTTTACGCTTAGATTTGTTAATAAAATTCACAAACCAGCTGTTACCAGCAGGCTTTGGGTTCAACATCACCTACTGCAAAACTTTAAAGGTGTACTGAGGAGCAGCAGCTCCATAAAGAGTAGCCGAGGGTTAGCAGAGAGCATCACACAGAGCAGTTTCAGGGGAACACTGCATACAACCCAAAAAGCAGAACCATTTAATTCTTCAGGTACCCAGGAATTCTCAGTATCATCCACCTGCCAGGCGATATGCTTCACCCACCTTCACCACGAACGTTAGCCAGTCTACAGCACCAACTGGCTTGCGGACCACGTGCCCCGCCCCCCTTTCCCTCTCC
>NW_010391170.1:76010-84512 GCF_000710305.1 Buceros rhinoceros silvestris | reverse complement strand
TGGACCTCTTACTCAGAGGGATATCAAGCCAAGGACAGCAAAATAAAAATCCACCTGCAATGCAACAGTTTTATATTCAATGGATGTAACGACTAGAAAGCCCCAGGAGCTGCATACAAAGGTTCTGCAGCTCTCCTCTGGAAAACCAAATAGCTAGAGAATCAATGACCATTTTTCTTATTACCATCATTTAGAAATGTGTATTTCTCAACCGTTCAATATTTAGATTATTGATCCCTTCAAAAAAATAAGTAATTTACATCGCTCTCAGTGCTTACAGACTTGAGAATATAAGTGGTGCTCACTGCTACGCAGCAAATGAATATTACAGCCAAGAAGACGCCCCCAACTGAAAAACAAAGTTACAGGGTAGGGAGCCGGATGTTAATTAAATGGTCTATTACAAGCGTTCTGTAATCAAAGCACATTTTGGACTTCTTTAAAAAATGAAAGATCTTCAATACCAAATTCAGGCGTCAAACTGATTTCATGTGTTAATGATCTGGCTACACCTACAGCTGTTCTGCTGAAACAAACCCATGCTAAAGAGTAACCTTGAAATGCATTCCCCTTGCGCTTCTTTGGCCACGATGATCTGATTTGTTGCATCAACCAAATCCTGATGATTCCCTCAGCTTCATCAAGTTGTTTCTCTCCATACGAACTTCGAGCTCAGATCAAGGCTGCCTGTTTTCACCAGTGAAACTCTGTGCGTCAGTCCTAAGAATGAGACATCTATAGTCTGAGGGGTGTATTTAAATGACTTGTTCAGCAAGATTTAAACTGATTTACAGCAAATTTGGTGCGAGATACCTCTGCTCAATTCCAATTAGGTTATCCTGAAGAAACCAGAAGAGCAACAAAACAAAATGGCACAAAAAAAAGCTCACAAAAAGCCTTTGGTCAGAAAGATGAGAGGCCTGATTTCATGACATCTGACTATTTTTACTTTAATTGGTTAAAAAATTATTCCAGAGGCCTTGAAGGAAGCCCCAATACATATTGAAGGGGTTAGCTGAAATGAAATTATTTATATTTAAACATGGATTCATAGAATGGTTTGGGTGGGAAGAGACTTTCCAAGGTCATCCAGTCCAACCCCCCTGCAGTGAGCAGGGACAGCTTCAACTAGAGCAGGTTGCTCAGAGCCCCGGAGTCCAACTTGACCTGGAATGTTTCTAGGGATGGGGCATCCACCACTGCTCTCTGGGCAACCTGGGCCTGTGTCTCACCACCCTCAGAGTAAAAAATTTCTTCCTTACATCTAGTCTGGATCTACTCTCTTTTCATTTAAAACTGTTACCCCTCATCCTGTCACAGAAGCTCCTTCTAAAACATCTGTCCCCACCTTTCTTACAGCCCCTTTAAGCACTGGAAGGCCACACTAAGTCTCCCCGGAACCTTCTCTTCTCCAGGCTTAACACCCCCAACTCTCTCCCCTGTCCTCACAGCAGAGGGGCTCCAGCCCTCTGATCATTTTTGTTGTCTCCTGGCTCCCCTCCAACAGGTCCATGTCTCTGCTGTGCTGAGGACCCCGGAGCTGGACCCAGCACTGCAGGGGGGTCTCACCAAAGCATGAGGGGAGGAGGAGAATCACCTCCTTCGACCTGTTGGCCACACTGCTGGGGATGCAGCCCAGGACATGGTTGGCTGCTGGGCCGTGAGCCGACATTGCTGGCCCATGTCCAGCCTTTCATCCATCAGTATCCTCAAGTCCTTCTCCACAGGGCTGCTCTCACTCCCCCAGCCTGTATCTGCACCAAGGATTGCTCTGACCCAAGTGCAGGACCTTGCACTTGGCCTTGTTTGAACCTCATGAGGTTCATGTAGGCCCCCTTCTCCAGCTTGTCCAGGTCCCTCTGAATGGCAATTTCTACCTCTAGAAGTGATTTTTGCATTCAGTTATTTCTCCTCTCTATACCAAGTATAAGCAAGATGACTGTGCACACAGAGTGGCCAGAAAGGAGCCTTCAAAACTACCTAGAATTGTACCTAGGCAACTTGTTTAGTAGGAAAACATAATCATATAGTTATGCTTTCAAGTGTCCAGAGCCCAGTAAAAACTACCTAGAATTGTACCTAGGCAACTTGCTTAGTAGGAAAACATAATCATATCGTTATGCTTTCAAGTGTCCAGAGCCCAGTGGTTCAAACCAAGCTTGTGTTTCAAGTGTCTCTGGGTGAAAGGAATGAGTAGCCTTTGTCATTCCCTTAAGTGACACACCATGAATGAGAAGATAAGCCACCTTAATGAATTTTTGTTAAGCTTTAGAAGAACAGAACTTTAACGTCATCAAGATGGGTTAACTGAACATCTCCTTTTCAGCCAGGCTCAGTGTGGTTTGCTATAAAAAGGAAGCTTGCATCCTCAGAGGTAAAGCCTTTGGCTAGACTAAAAATGGAAACACAGTCAGGAAGCTCACACGCAACCACAGTTTTTACTGTTGAAAATGCTCTTCTGTTAGTGAGGAGAAAGGAGATAAAAAGGGACAATTTAGATTTAGATATGAACTCAAATCAACAGCAGTACACTGTACTACAGTACACTAAAGATGATTTGGAACATCAGATGCCTCAGTCCTTAAAGAAACCTGAACAAGAGCCAAGTAAACAAATGCTGCTCTTTCTCAAAAACCTGAGAAAAGACAGACAACTGCTATCAGAACCCAAACCTTGAAGACAAACCCACTTTAAAATACACATCCTTTAGTTTAAGAGGAGACCTATACAAGCTTCAGCGCTCTCTTGACCTCGAAGCCATCTTACAAGCTGCAGACTTACTTAGAGACTAACTGAAAAGCTATTAATAAGGAAGTGGAACCTCTCCAGTGGACCTTCTGCATACCTCCACGCCAGGAAACAGAGCCTCCCCTCAAAGGCAGCGATAGCATCAAAGGCTGGTCAAAAGACAACTCAGCATCTAATTGTGAGGAAGCCCAAACAGAAACTTAACCCTATGTGGAGTGCAGTTTCTGTTTGAAATCTTTTTGCTCAAGGGCCCTGAAAGTCACAGAATAACATAAGTTGGAAGGGACTGGAATCCAGCCAGTCCAACCTTCCACTCAAGGAAGGGGCAACTGCAAAATTGGATTCAACTTCCAAGTCAAATAATCATGCTCAAGGGTCCTCCTCGGTCAAGCTGTGAGCACTGCCTATGACAGAGAGCCTGTAAACTCTTCTCTCATCTTAGCTGCCTTGAAAAGTGCACCAGAGGATTAGAAAGAAGTTGTTTCTAATCCGTATTTGCTTAAGCTATTTGCTGTTGACATAAAGGAAAGGCATCAGCCCACCTCAGCATTAATGTTTAGGTTGTGTTTTGCAGCACAAGTTTCAGGCTCCCCAGATCTTCGGGGTTTGGTCTACCTTCTCCCATGTGATGGGGGGTGGCATGAAGCACTGTCATACAACCTTAGTCCTCCTTTAATTTTTTTTTCTCTTACTAGTAAAAAAGAAAATGTAGACGTGCTGAACTTTAACCGTTGCCAAGCCTGTAACACCAAAGAGCAGCACTTCATGACCAAGGTGGCTCCGTTCAAGTCGTTTAGGGTGGAGATTTAATCTCCCCTCTGGCAGAAAGGGAGGCTGGAGTTTGAACATCCATATGAGGGTCTTGCTCTGGAGACAAGTCTGGGGACACAGAACAGCTGAACACTGCACCTTTTCAAAAAATTCAACTCAACAAGACAGGTGAACCTTCATGCAGCGACCACACACACACAAAGACAGACTGTTTTTAATCTTGGGTCCCTTCCAGGGCAGAAGATCATGTACGGAGGAAGAGCAGGGGTTTTGTTATAGGAACAGAAATGCAGGGTGGCATTTGGGCATTCGACAAAGAATGGTGAAGAAGCCTTCCAGCCAGTGAAACACTATAAAGAGATTTATTTCACTTGACAGAGTAATACTGGGATGGGATATGATCAGCGTAGGCTTTGGCCTCTCACCAGCCATTTCAGGGAGAGAAGACAGTGTGATAGTTTCCACTGCATAAAGGAAATAGATGCTCTGGGAAAAGAGAAAAGCCAACAATGCGTTAGGGACAGGAAACAAAGTGGACTTCAATTCAAGGGAACAAGGACCTGCAACAAAAATTAACAGAAGAATTTTCTGAAGAAGAAATTAGATAATATTGACCACAGTGAGTTGACACTGGTGCCCTCTTTACAAACCACTTCTTTTACTATAAAGGATGGAGGTTAAAAATGATACAGCCTGAAGCAAAGACCCTTTGACAGATGAAACTATCTGGAGCATTTTGCTGAATAACGCAGTGTGCTGTTTTCCGCTTGCAGCAAGACAAATCACACAAGGAGGAGAGAGTGGAAATAAATCCATTTCACCCCAGCATCTCCCTACAGAACACTGCAGGTGAAGCTAACAGGTATTTTTTATTTTTCATGTCTATATACACCTTCCCTTCAAAAAAAAAACCAACAAAACACAAAACCAAAAACCAAACCAACAAACCAAGAAAAAGTTATCCAAACAGTCATTGTTACAAGCACATTAAAATGTTTTGCTGGATATGGCTCTGTATTCACAATTTTCTGTTCCAGCAGAAATTGTAAGTACTTTGTTTCCGTAACCAAGACAAAATTACCCATTTGATGTATATGCTTTTTCCTCCTCTTTTTACCTGGAGTTTCCTCTGCAGTAAAGGAACAGTTTTTCTCTGAATAACCATTTTCTGTTGCCCTGGGGGAATCTCAGCAATCTCTTCTAGAGGCAACACTGCGGTCCACAGCAGTGAACTGGAACAATGCCCTTACTTTGTATTCCATGGGTACGCCTGAGATGATTCGGGATGCGGTGCTTCATTCATGTTTGCTATCGGAGTTCTGTCTCATCATCATGGCTTGGCTTCGCGGACAAAGATTTGGGAAGGGCTTTCCCCACGCTTACTGCAGCGCGCTGATGGCTGAAAAGGCCAATGCGGGATAGGCAAGACTGGTTGCAAAGAGCACACCGGAAGGTCTCCTTGGGTGGTACAGTCGAGGCACGGTCTAAACAAGTGGTCTCAGACACCGTTGTACCAGACTTCCAGGGAGCTCGAGCACACCGTGATTCCCAGCTGTCAAGCAGTCAATGGCCACCCAAAAAGAGTCTGAACTCAGGAAAAGCATTCAATAGGTATTTTCCCTGCAGGTCAAAGGCTCTCCCCCGTGTGCTCCTCCTTTACAGCATGCTCTGAAGACTGTACAAGACGAAGGAAGGTCTGTATGATTTACTTGGCTGCTGGCAAAATCTTAGAAAAAACCCAAACCCCAACCTCTTAAGTGAGGAAGCCACAGAGACCACGAGACTAGCAAAGGTCTGAAAGGAAATCTCTAAAGCAGGAGGAAGACACATGGGTATTTGGGGATGACAGCTCAATCTCATTTTCCCACACAGCAAAATAAGTGATGGGCAACAGCCTCCAAAAATCACGTTTCGGTAATCCAACACAAATTCAGCCCAGCGTTTCAGTTAAATGAAGGAAGAGCACAGCTTTGAGAAGGAGGAAAATGCCCAGCAGTGTTCTGTTCAGCAGACTGAGTGAAAGCGAAGCCACATGAGAAAGGTCCACTCCCTGAGAAGTTAACTAAGAGAGCTGAGGTTAGATTAAACACATCTGGTACCCTCAGTTTAATCGCTGGCAAAACCAACAGCACAACAAGCACCTTCTACTTCTCCTTCTACCAGGGATGTGACAGCAGAGAGTTTTCAGTTAGCCCTTGAAATATTTTGACAAAGTTCTCTGCAGGGAAGACTGTATCCCATTTCAGCCAATGATTTTGATCTCCTACTAACACCAAACAGACTTTTTTCTAAAACGTATATCCATACTCGCATTTCACTAAAGATCTATATCTCCCTCTGCTGAACAGATGAGAACAGCAGCCTTGATGGGAACCACCAACTGGGTTTTTAACCTTTGTATTCGACAGATTCCCTATGGCTTGAAGTTACAGATGACATTTGCCGGGTTATGGATAACGGTCTTTACACACTGGGGACATTTTTTACTGACTTGTCTAAAGCTTTTGACACAGCAGCCCATAAAACCTCTACCCTAAATAACTTGTCTCATACTAAGGAGAGGAGGAGGAGACATAAAACATTAGAGATCTTAATCAGTTGAGAAAAGGGCTCTGATGGGAGGGGGAAGCCAAACAGATTTCTCTAGAACTCCTTTGAAACTTTGACCTTTATGGTTTTAAAGAGCTACAGAGATTTCTCAGAGGAATAAGGGATAGATGGGTTTTGTGCAATTCAAAGATTTGCTTCTCTAACAGTCTGATAGAAGATAAGTATACAGTACACAAGGAAGATTTACTAACGTTACACAACCAAGGATGACAATAGCAGTAACAACCTGCAGCTTTTGGAAGAATTCATTCTTCATGTCTCTAAGAGAAAAAAGAATGGTGTTCTGTTCAGAATCTTAATCCAGCTTCTCATTGACTATGTAACACGTATGACTCTACATGCAGTAGTGCATGTAGGCTGATGTCCAAAGTAAGTTTTACAACACCTAGAATGCGAGAAGAACAGTTATTTTACTGTAAGAAGGTGCCTCAACCCAAGCTGTCTAAATGGACTACACCATGGAAGATCTGAAACTTTTCACACAAGCATGGGGAGTCTTAGTTTTACAGTGAGGGTGCATATACTTATAAAAGCCAAAAGTACTACGCCATTGGCTGAACAGATCTCTCCAGAATCAAGATACTTATTGCACAACAATATGTGATCTTACTGCAAACCCATGTTAGCTCTGGTTCTTGAATGACTCCAAGCTGTGTGTGTCAGAGCTGTGATGGGGGAAAGAGCAGCACAGTCAGACTACCAGCCACCACATGCTCCAAGAGGTCAAGATCACATAGGTAAGAGCTTAAGACATTAAGAAAGGTAGATGTGAAAAGGAACATCCTCCCTAAGATAGTAGGGGTGCATTTATGAAGCAGCAGCTTTAAGGGTTTTGTCATATCAGCAAACATCACACCGGAAGAACCAAACAGCACTCAGAGCAGACAAACTGGCTCTAGGGAAAGCGCAGGCTGCTGCCATATGCATTACAATGCACAGCTGACGACCAGAGTTTGCCAAATTATCAGTCAAACCCGATTTTAGTCCGGAACTACTTTTTGCTTCACTAGCCTGAGGAGACGTAAGCCCTCTGTTACAAGGTTCTGAAGATGGTGATCTGATTTGCTACCTAAACTGCCCTCAAAGCAGACTCCGCTAGAAGAGACAACGGACATCAGATACAGTGCCACGATCGCTAATATTCCAGCTTCAGATACGAATGCTCAAACCAAGCTCCCCAGGGCACGGTGTGTTACGCAGACAAGGAAACAAGCACGGAAAAGCACATGATGATACACAGGAACACCGCACAGAAAAGAAGCAATATAAACTCTAGCAGGGCAATGGAATATGTCATGTGAAAAGTGACTAGATTTGTACACACATCTACTGTCTTTGTCATCTTGAGATTCAAACGGCTAACAGGGCCTCTCCAGAGGAATCCAGCCCAAACATTGGCAAACTCTTCAAAAACTCAAGCAATGTTCAGATTCTATGAGAAGATGCCTTTGAGACAAGAGCCCATGCTGCATTCGCAGGTTACAGATTTTCCTGCGCCACGTGGCAGAGTTTGCATGGGAAGCGTAGGGCACGTTCTAACAGTCTAAATGTACACAGTACCCAGATAAACCTGCAAGAGTTCACCTACACGGCAGTCTGAACAGGAGACAACACAGGAAGCCGTTTCAGAGGATGTTACTCCAATGCTCAATTCCTTTAAATGAGCTACCGGAAAAACTGCAGCTTTGGAAACTGCCAGGGTTGGAAGGGATTAAACTCTAAGGGACGCAGCAACAGCCAGTAGCAGGAGCAATTTGGCATTCTGAGGAAAAGATCAATCTCAGAGTTGCCTATCTGTTCCTGAATTTCAAGGCTCATTTCAATTTAAATTTGAGTTTTATAACATTGACTAAATGACTTCTATGCCAGTTGTAAGACAAAATGTTCAGGAAAAGAATATTTAACCAAACAATTAACATGCTCATTTCTACTAATGACAGATTTATCCTTTTCTCCAGAGAATCAAATGGGGCTTTTCAAGTTCATTTTATTCGTTCATTTGCTACTGAAGTGTGACAACCTCTGGGATGAAGCTGGGAAACTCCCAGCAGGTCTCTCTACTGTTACTCACAATTCATTGCAAACTTTATTGAACAAGAGTCAGAAACTACTTTTTCTGTGCAAGTAAAAAAAGTTATATAAGCATTTAAACTCTAAAGCTTATGTGAAATTTGCGCGTGCAATATCCTGCACACCTATGAGTGGTGTCATGTCCCTTCAGGATTTCCTAGGAAGCAGCTGCCACAGGGCAGGAAGACTGTGCAGTGCCTGGCTGATCTGGCAGCATCTCTGATATGCAGATACGGGCCAGTCAGTTTAGCTGCTAAAAAAAAAAAAAAAAAAAAAACAAAAAAGTTAAAAAAAATTGCACAC
>NW_010391170.1:57963-75961 GCF_000710305.1 Buceros rhinoceros silvestris | reverse complement strand
AAAAAAAAAAAAAAAAAAAAAATCAAAGTTTTAAATAACATGGCATAGCTGCAGCTCTCCTGACTGTCAGTCCTGAGCAGAAGCAGAATGTGATCTACCTACCAGTGCCAGAAAGATTGTCTTCACCAGGACAGCAGAAGGTATGGGTCAATATTTCACTTACATCCCAGCAACTCTGAAGAGGCATAACATGACAGCAGACCTTCAAGGTGATGTTCTAGGCTAAACAGTGCCACTAAGCTCAGTGCTTCCCCCCAATGAATGTTGTAGGGACAGAAATGTCATTACAACCGCACTGGCCAAAAACACAGACTCCTCCAAACAACCCTCAACTGAAGTGCTGTAGATGCTTTCAAAGGCTGCAACAAATGAAACCTTTGGGATGAATTCTGGAATGAGTTCAAATGTGCACTTCCAAAACAGGAACCTTGTCCCCTGATTCCCCTTCCACAACCTCAGAGATCGTGGCCTAGGGAAGATTATTGAACACCTGCATGAAGAAAAGACACCCTGCAGATGAAGCCCAATGCAAGCGACAGGCGAGTCCTGGACTGCTGCATGATGTAAAGGCTGCACTTTCAGCACTGCTATGAAGTTCTTCCACGGGCTTGAAAGAAATGCCTAACCTTTGTCTTTGCCTTTGAACTCCACACTCAGTTCATAAGCTAAAGGTAATCTTGTAGCTTAAGCCCAAAGAAGCTGCCTAACTCCACCCTGAACATGTCATATATTCACACAAACAGATTCTGACTCACTGCAGGCTTTCAATAGAGCAGAGTACTTACACATGAGAATCTATTAAGGTAAGACCTTGCTTTCAGCTGGAAAACATTAATTCCCTTCCAAAAAGGCACACTGCCTTCTTGCTCATTAATATCCCATCATTCTTCCGAGCAGAGTGATAAGCCAGGCAAGTCACCCAGATCTGAGGCAGCATGAAAGACTAGCTCTACAGAGAGATGTTTGGAAAAGAGAAATCACTGCTCCAGTTACTGCAGCAAAAAAATCAATACTTCACTGGACAAGGTTGGTCTCCAAGTGGTACCTCCTGGACACCAGGTGTAACAAAATAGAACAGTGCTGATAAAGAAGCCACATGTGACCTTGAACCATAAGATCTCTGCATTGCCCTGATGCACTTAAGGGGTGGGTAAATGAAAGTCAAGCTGTTGACATAGTAACAGGAGTTCTTCGGCATGTGGGATGCTGTGGCTCTGTAGCGTTAGTTTTGTGGCCATTCAACAATGAAAGAAGAGTGGCAACACTTGAAGCCAGAAAACAACGCCATTCTGTAATGCTGAATGAAGATGGTGCCCAGGAAAAATCTTCAAATAGCGTGCAAAGCTTCCTGGGGAAGGGCAAAACATATTTGAAGGAAAAAACACTCATCTGGGATGTGTTCTTGCTCAGTGTCACAGCACATGTGGGGAAGGGAACAAGGAGGAGAGACAGAGCAGGCAAGAAAGGGGAGAAACCTCAACACTAGCAGGAGAAGTCATGCTTACTGAGGATTTGCTTCTTGTCAGCAACTACTGATCTCAATTTAGGCTGCCAAAAGCCTGTCTGGAGCTGAGCCATAAAAAAGGCAATATGGTTTCGGCCACACAATTGCCAGTATGAAGGAAGAGGTGGGAAAGCAAAACTGGGCATGTTTAGGAGTGAGTACAGTATCCCTGATGCAGGTAGCCTCAGACGCTGAGGCTGTATGTAGTAAACCCAACATACACCAGCACTGCCCCATGTTTTCCCTGCCCCAGCCACCTCACCTGAACCCACACTGCCAGGTTTGTAACACCCCAGTGAAGCTGTTTAGAGACTTGATCAACATCAAAACTAACACAGCAAAGCCTTAAGCTCTGACCACATTGCAGCTGTTCCGTTGCTTTCGGTCTGTCTGTACTTGTTCGCTGCTTCCACTTATTTTGTGAAACTGCTGGAGAGCAGGTATTCTCTGTCTGCACCTTTGCAGCACTGAGGGGCCCTCTCATCCCCAATCCACCCTGCTAGAACTGTGGGTCCTACAGGGCAAAAACAGAGTGTGTGCGATGACGCATCTAATGTAAGAACTCAGGAATCTGAAGTTTAGGTGACATGATCTCTGCATAATATATGGGAAACAAAAGGTCAGTGGTAGCTGCTGACAGTATTACAGCATGCTGGGAATAAAGCATCACTACTATCAATAGCTACCCTTAGCTCACTGGAGCAAGCAGACAGTCTGATCTCACCCCGACCGCACAACTTGGACATTCAAACTGCAAACCACACACATTTTCAGCCCTTCTTTTTCTTTTAAGGCAGGAAAATGGTACCACTAGAAAATATATGGGTTGAGGGCAGCAGTGCTACTGCTGAGGAAGAACAATAACAACTTCAGTCATGATTTATACAGCTAATTTCAGGATAAAACCCTATCTATTTCTAAAAAGAGGAAAAGACCACAAAACTACCTGATTTCGTATTCGGCAGTGATTACAGTTTATATTGCCCAATGTTTCAACTCAGTAAGCATGCAAATAGAATATTTTATTAAAGTAACAGACAAAAGGGATCCTTCCTTTATGTGCCCTCTCCACTGCTACAGATTTTATCAGGCTGCAGCCAAATACTTTAGCTTCCTTCTCACCTGAAGCGCCTGTCTGATTTTAAGAGAATTATTTCCCAAATCCAATACCCATTCCTCTCCTGTATAGACTCTGTTTCCAGTTTATTGCTCATTTGTTCTGTTTTAAGCTACCAAAATGATCTTTTGGTCATCTAAAAGCTTTCAGAATGAAGAGCCTAGAAAAGAAACACATATATCATCCATATTAGATGGTAATCCTGGGATTTGCTTCTATAGTGGCAACTGCAGTATGGTTTTCTAAGGCACCTGAAGACAAGGCAGCACTCTCTGCTTGAGGAGAGTGCTCCATATGGAGATGCTGAGCCCGACAACACTTGACCATGTCTACATCTAAATCAAAGCATCACAGCAACTCCTTCCATTATCACTACTCACATTTACCAACAGGTATTCTGAAGCACAGACAGTCTGAGCTAGAAATCCACGCAGATTTCAGTTCCAACCCACACCATGCCCTTTTCAGGAGGCATCATGGCAGTCAATTCCTTTATCCTTCTGCTACCTATGATGGGCTGGGACCTGCAGAGTAACTTGGCACAAGGGGAAAGGGATGTTCTACAGGACGATACGGCCAGCCGCGAGCTAGCAGAGTCAACGTGGTCTCACATCAGGGAGGAAAACACAGCCAAAGCTGCTGGAGCAACAACTCCTCTTGCACTCACTGTGCCACAGGGTTCACAGCCTGACTTTGCTTCAAAATCCGTCACCACAGTCCTTCAGCTCACTCCTTTGATTTGGCAACATAGCACGCAAACCAGTGCAGGTGGAACTGCTTTTTTTTAAGCCAAGAGCTCTGGTTGAAGATTCCCTGCAGAGCCCTGAAGCTGCAGGTACATGACTGTGGCTGCCTACACTGCCACACAGCTGAGGGACTCAGACACGGGCCAGGCTGCCATCACATTCAGGCACCGGACACAAAGACTTGATTCCTCCACCCCAAGAAGACCCTGTTTTGAGGGCCAGAGGTCCTCAGCAGATAGAGCCACACAGCTCATGTAACACATATAATCACAGACTGGTTTAGGTTGGCAGGGCCTTTAGAGGTCATCCAGTCCAACCCCCCTGCAGCGAGCAGGGACATCTGCACCCAGAGCAGGTTGCCCAGGGCCCCAGAGTCCAACCTGACCTGGGATGTTTCCAGGGATGGGCCTTCTCCCACCTCTCTGGGCAACCTGGGCCAGTGTTTTACCACCTTTAGTGTAAAAAATTTCTTCCTTAGATCCAGTCTGCATCTCCCTTTTTTAGTTTAAACCCATCATCCCTTGTCCTGTCACAACAGCAAGGGCTGTTGTGAAAAGTCTGTCCCCATCTGTCTTAGAGGCCCCTTGAAGTGTTTAAGGGCTGCAGTAAGGTCTCCCCTTAATTCATGCTGCATGTTGGTAGACCTCTATGGTACTTTGAAGTATCTTCCTTCCTATTGAGTTCTTCTAGAATTAGAGAAAGTGAGAGAAAGCACAAAGATACCTCTAAGTATTTTACCTGTGCACAATACAGTGTCATGGGCAGTGAGCAAACAGCCAAGGTACCGCTAACAAATGAGAAGGGATACATAAACTGGAGATAGTGGAGAAAGGACCTTGAGATAGTCATACTGCTTCCATGGAGAATGCAAAGGGGGAACCAGCACAGAGATTCACAGAGATGCTGATCGAGTTGAAGCATCTGATTAGGAAAACCCACTTCAAAGAGGCATTCTGGATAGATAGATGCAAGTGGGCAAGATGCATTTGTCAAGGCCAGAGGAAATTGTTTCCTTAAACAAGGTGTGACAGAACAAGACCTTATGAAAAGGTGTTTGAGCTGTATGGATGGTTAAGAAAGACCCTCAGGAGAAAATAAAGCCAGAAAATTAAAGTTGAAAAAAATTTCAAAATATTAACTCTGAAAAATTAGACTTGCAGTCAAAATTGCATTATTAAAGCAAGTAGTGTTGGCTTGCAAGCTACTCTGCAGACAGAGAAGGGGGAACTGAAACGTATGTTCAGTGATTGAATAATGGTATATTAATTCAATTTGCTTCCTCCTTTTCTATCACAAATAGTAATACCAATACTTGCCCCCTCCACCAACCGTTTCATCAATGGCTTATCTCAAGTCAAACTGTTGCTGTATATACATACACACACACGTTGCATTAAGTTCCACCGAATCAACAAACAGAACAAGAGATAGATACAGGAGCAGCACTTCTGCCTAACCACTGTGCAGCACTGTGCTGGGCACACAATGCTGAGAACAGCTAAGCCAGCATGAACAAGTGTGATTTGGTTTTTTTAAACACTCCTCAAGGAAACCAGCTTTGACTGTTCCTTTATTTTATAGCTCACGTGACAAATCATTTTAATAGTTAGATTCTTTTTTTTTTTCCATAGACTAAATGAAATTATTAAACAAGACTAGCTGAAACTGATGGAGAAGAAAAACCTTTGACTCCATCATAACACGTTAAACAGGATTGTTTTACTATATACACACTGCACCAATTCTTTTCTCTGATTTTTTTTTAATTTTTTTTTTTTAAGATCATAGAATTGTTTAGGTTAGAAAAGACCATCGGGTCCAACTGTTCCCCCAGCACTGCCAGGGTCCCTAAACCATGTCCCTCAGCACCACATCGACACATCTGTTAAAACTCCTCCAGGGATGGGGACTCCCCCACTCCCTGGGCAGCCTGGGCCAGGCCTGCACAACCCTCTCAGTAAAGAAATTTCCCCTATCGTCCAACTTAAATCTCCCCTGGTGCTTCCTCTCATCCTATTGCTTTTTACTTGGGAGAAGAGATCAACTCAAACTTTGCTACAACCTCCTTTCAGGGAGTTGTCAAGAGTGAGAAGGTCTCCCATAAGCCTCCTTTACTCCAGACTAAACACCCCCAGGTCCCTCAGTTGCTCCTCACAGCACTTGCACTCCAGACTCTTCACCAGCTTCATTGTCCTTCTCTGGACACGGTCCAGCATCTCAATGTCCTTCCTGGAGTGAGGGCCCCAAAACTGAACCCAGTATTCAAGGTGCAGCCTCACCAGTGCCCAGCACAGGGGGATCATCCCTGCCTGCTCCTGCTGCCACACTAGCGCTAATACGAGCCAGGATGCCGTTGGCCTTCCTGGCCACACTGCAGGCTCCTCTTCAGCTGCTGTCAACCAACACCCCCCCACGTCCTGTTACACGTGCAGTTTCTAATCACTCTTCTCCCAGCCTGTAATGTTGCAGGGGGTTGGTGTGACCCAAGGGCTGGACCTGGCACTTAGCCTTAACCTCAGAACACTAGCCTTGGCCCATGGATCCAGCCTGTCCAGATCCCTCCGTGGAACCTCCCGACCCTCCAGCAGATCAACACACCCACCCAACTCGGTGTCATCTTCAAACTCACTGAGGATGCACTTGATCCCCTCCATCCAGAGTGCTGATAAAGATATTCAAGAGAACAGGAAGGAGTCCAAAGTAACATCTTTCAAGACTCCAGTATTTCTTTTAATTTCATATGCTATTTTTTCACATGTATTTATGGTTGAAAGATCAATTAGAATTCCTGTGAGGGAATCCATCCAATTACTCCACGTAATTGTTTCAGCAATCATAGTTAAAGATCCATTTTAATTTTTATTTAGAGACTCAATTACAAAGCATCAAGCAGATGTAAATGCCTTTAAAATTTTATCTTCTCTCCCTCCTACACCTTATTCCCCAGTACAAATACCACTTCACCCCTTGGAATTCTCCAAATAGTAAAGATGCACGTGTAGTCATTTAAAATCTCCACATAACTCCTAGTGCCTGCTAACGCTTCTTTCCCAGACATGCTTGTTGAAGGTGGCTTGTTAGACGTGAGCATGGGAATAAACACACTCCTGTCTGCTTCCATCCCATGTGCCCTACAGCTCTGACAGCTCTCATAGATTTATCCATGCCCCATCCCCTCCCTGCCTTTCAATGGAAAGGAATCCCAGTCACTAATTTATCAGGAAGGATTCTGTTTCGTGGTGCTTTTGCATATCTGTTTTAATCAGTAGCTGATCCATTTGGAGCTGGTGCTCTCATCTCTCCCTAGAGCCTCTTACAGATAGCCCCTCATTCAAATGCTGCTAGTAGGTATTGTAATTCAACTCTGTTCTTGCATGTAATTCACTAAACTTCGATGAGATGCCTGTCAAGCAAGTCAATATTTTACACTCCAACTCGAATCCATTTTTTGGAGTGTATCAAAATGCAAATTTATTTCTTCTTCCCAAGAGTCACAATCAAAGTAGAACCAGCCTGGAAAATGGGAAGACCTCAATGAAATGGCAAACCTGTGGTTTCAAGAATGATCAGTGTATCTCCTGAAGTCCAGAGATAGCAAAGGTTGTCAGAACATCTAGTTAGGAGTGCATTAAAATTCCCCAAGGAAAAAGAAAATACAGAGTTGGTTAAACATTTATAGGTACCTTCGAGTTTCAGTTGCTGTGTGCATAGCACAGCACAGTTGCCTCCCAAAGCGATACCTGCTCTGTTCTCAAAATTTTCATATTATCACCAAGAACTATTTAATCTAAGTGAATAAAAGGCCATCATGTTTTCCCCACTGACGACTTAAAACAAAACCCCATTAACAGTAATCTTTGCCCAAGCTAGAAAAACACGAGCCCACCCATGGGGGCTGCAATTGCAGCTACGGGAAACATGTACAGCCACTGCCTTACAGCATGTCTTGAGTAAAATCAGTTAAAATCCCCAGAATGGCTTTGTAGTATTAATAGAGCAACACTATAAATCAGAAATCACCACGTGAACACGTTAACTTGGCTATAAGACTCTTGGAGCTGAGCTTAGTTGCCTTAGAGGTCTCAATAAACACACTAGGTGACTTGCCTTCACGAACTTTTATCTCTGACAGAGGCACCCGGATTAAAAAGTCAGGCTGCAGGCTGAAGCTCGGTATCATCAAGTCGTCTGGGTGACAGCACGCTTGAGAAGCCTTACTCAGCAGCGTTTTAACTGCACAGATCAAATGGGCACAGCAGCCAACCTCACAGCTTTGGGGGAATCAGAAACCAAGGAAGGAACACACAGTACCTTTTTGCCCCAAACCCTTTACCTACCTGCACAGCCAAAAGCTAGGTGATACCTAGAAGAGGGGCTGAATTTGACACAACACACGTTAGCCTTGGCCTCGATGCTTGCTACCGAGTTGTCCAAGTTGGTAGACCACAGTTTCACTAGAGAAATGGAAAAAGAGAAATGAGTAAACAAAACCAAAACGAAACAAATGAACAAAAATTATCACCCTGATCTGAAAAGCATAAAATCAAGTTCTCAGAAGAATCTGGAAAGCCTCACTTGCCATAATATTAGTGATTGCAAAGGGTCAGTTGGTGCTGATGCCTGGTAAGCTTGGGAAGTGCACACTGCCAGTATTCTGCTCACCCCCATAGACACAGGAGGTGCTGGAAGTCCACATCCCGCATGGTTGAGACCACCAGAGCAGGTGAGTAACCACGCGTTAGAATCTCAGCATTTAAGGCTGTTGGAGGGAGTGCAGATTTGTATAGCCAAGAGCAGGAAGGCTCACATCCTTTTTCTTCTTTCTCCCTTAGCTGGGATGCAAGAACTCCAAGCTCCACAGCAGAATTGCTTTGCGTGGAATAAACGCACCTAATCGTATGCTTGAGCACGAAGAGGGAGAACAACTTGTTTTATTCTCGAGAAACTGGCACAGGCAGGAAAGAAATCAGTGTGCTGGTTTCCTGTGATGATACATTTCCTTGGTACAAGGAACTCTACTGTTCGGCGACACTACCACGTGAACATTGATTGAACTTCACGGTACAGAATGAGCTATTCCCCCAAATACTCACTTCAGTGCTTCACAGCATGACCAGTGGCAAACACCAGTGGCTTTTCAAAACACAGCCTTCCCAACCCTCCGCAAACACTCCAAGTACCATTTAACCTTAAAGATGTAGAGTACCGGGTGCTCCCCACATAGCAAATCTTACTGTTAAAAACTAGAGATGAAACCCTTTGCTGTCAAGTCCAGGTGAAGAGGCAGCACACTGGCATCAACCCCTACCAATACCTGCAAGGCAGAAAATAAGACTTCAACGTCCTCCCTTCCCCCTTTTCTTGATGAGTGGGTTGTGCTGTACTTGTGTATCACGATCAGCAAGCTGAGGCAGGAAGCAGAAGCAAGCTGAAATCAGTGTTTGATACAGCAAGAGCTACATGAAGGCTTAATCCTCTCCCATGAGCTGCCAGGGCTTCCTCAGATCTGTGGCCACGGGGTCCTCAGGTGTCTTTTTATAGAAAGCTCACTTTGGAGGAAAAGTCAGCAAAAACACCAGGAAGAACAGGAACCTTGTTACCCACTGTAGAAAACACACAAGATAAGCAGCCTCACAGTACGACCCCCGCACCCTCTGAGGGGTCTCCTCTATTACCTCTTGGTCAGTCTTCCCCAAGAGCTTTGAAGACGCAAGGCTTCCATGTGGGCTACCCAAGAGTGTTTTAGATGGCCAAGCAAAAGGATGAACACCAGCAGGTTTGTTCTAGTGCACCTGCTTTATAACAACACGGCAAGCAATGAAAAGCAACAAGATTGTGCTCTTTCTGACCGTACCTAGGAGAACTGCTTCAAGGATGGAGGAAATACATGACTGCTCAGAGCGCACCAAGGATTCATTTTAAATTCAGCGCTGTGTGGGTACCTGACAGCTGCCTGGAACCATTATAAAGCAGCACACAGCAGAAATACAAACACCGATGCACAGTGTATTTGCATGCAAGCATTATGTAAAATTCAATGGAAACAGCACCCATCCTGGTGCTGGTTTTCATAAATAAATCCGTTCTCATTTACCAGAGCTATACTACTCATCCCTAAACATCTAGAACTACTTTTCTAAATGCAGCCAACAGCTTTGCAAGCATTGCTTAAGATGCTCTCTTCTCCCAAGTGAGGCTGGATGATACACCTCCTCCATCATGTTCTGCACTTGGGGGCAGGAGGTGAGTGGAGCAGAGCCAGGAAAGATGATTTTGCAAAACAATAAAACATTAGCATTTGGCTTCAATAACCAGACAGCCAGAGATGTGCAGGCTCAGGCGCAGTGGCTGTAGAGGACATCAGGTCTATGGGTGAGGGGGGAATAGGAAGCAAACAATATCATGATTACAAGAGGTCACTGTTGGCAGACAACGGTGCTGCAGCATGAGGTTACGTGACCTTCCAGTTCAGAGATGTTCTGCCTAAATCTAGTACTAAAACCATACAGGCTTGTCTTCCAACCACATCTCCATATTTAAAGTTGCATCCAAAGCGTCCAAGTCTCTCCTTGCCACCACCTCTAATAAACAAACAGCCATCTGGTCCCAGTTTTGCAGCAAAAGCTAATCGAGAACTCCATTGCAACTTGGCTCCTGTTTTCGTTCAAGTTTTCAGGTCATAAGCCGAGCCTTTAATCTGGTGAAGAGTCAACTGGTGTGTTCTAAGCCATCATAATACTCGTTACAGCTGACAGACATAGATCAGAGCCTGCAGTTGCTGTGATGTAACTGCTGTGGGATATGCTGGGCTCCAATTAGATCTTAGTCAGCACTGTAAAAAAGGATATATGCAACATAGAGCGACATGTAATGAAACATGTCAAGTTTTACCTGGAACTGCCCATTATTTTTAAAAAAGAACTGACAGGTTAATAAAGCATAATTCATACGGGTAGAGTTTATTTGCTGTAGCTTTCAGGAATTTTGCTGAGGTTGAGCAGTAATTATCCAGCATACAGATGTCTTTGTAACATTTAGAATTGTGTTGATGAGACAAGCAACCATCTGAGATTGAGTATTTCTGAACCACATGTTCTCAAAGCAGATGTTTCCTAGTTTTGCAGGTGGTGAGAGACATGTCTACAAGGCCAAGTATCTACCCCTCACCAAACAAATAAGATGTCTCCACAACAGCTTTTTCATTTTAAAATATTTAGGTCTTTTCAAGGTATTTCTTTAATTGGTTGGAGCTTTACATCAAATGTGAAAGTTTACAGATTAATTTTCTATACATCAGTTCCGTGTCTAAACACTGACTAGAAGAGACAGAAGCCTGCAGCACAACAGCTGAAGGTGTCAGTGTACACAGTTGGTACGCTGAGGGTAAGGATATTTCATCCAGCCTGAGTCTCTTTATCTGGTCGTGTGACAGAGATGCTGCTGCTACTCCAGAAAAGCTGTGAACCAGGAATAGGAGACTGCTACCACCAGACTTGTTTACACAGATCTGAGGAAACCCTAGGAAAGAAGGAAGCTGCTAAACCATCCTGCTAGGCAAGACTTTTGATCCACTAGTGCAGCTCAGGAGGATGATGTAAACTGTGACTCTCAGCAGGTGATGACCGCAGGGTATTCCTCCTTGTGTAAGACACAGACAGATATTTTGGTTGGGATTTTGACTACCAGCGTCTTCTCGACCTTTCGAGGTACTCCCAGTTGAATCCAACAACACTATAAATCTCCATGAGCTTACTGAACTTTTAGCCAGGAAAATGAGCAAACTGAAAGTTCAACCCGGTATTTTAAGGGCATCAAACACCTATCATCATCATGGCTTGGCTTTGCGAATGAAGATTTGGGAAGGATACCTTCAGTTAAAGTCAGCAGAAGCTGAAGGAGCTAAGTATCACTGACAATAAAGCCCTAAACAAAGCTCTGGAAGTCCTCAAAGCAGATGGAGAGCAAGCTCTGCTCTAGAGTTCTTAGGCTAGTTCCCCCTCTAAAAAGCCATGCTTCTTTTTTAGGAAGCCAGCCCTGCCAATCTGCTTTGCTCCACTGAATTGAGGGACACTACAAAAAAATATAGAATTAGCACCCATGGCCTCGCTTACCAAGGCAGCATGGAAATTACTTTCCTCCTACGTCATCAGCCAGATGCTTGCATTCCTCCCTGCTGTGAGACAATGAAAGGCAACCTCTCGCTATGGCTCAGGGCTCTCGGGTGCTCCTGTTCTGCTCCACCTCCCCATTTTGAGCCAGTGAAGGGACCACAGCTTACAGAAAAGACATAAAACTAGGAGGACTCTTCAGTTGAATTTGTCAGTACTGTTTGCACCCCCTTGAGCTCAAAAAACCACCCCAGAGCAGAGAACAAATGCTTCACCACTCCACAACAGATCTCTGCCACAGCAGAGACTTCAATTCTCTCCACACAGCATCACAAAGTATTTTGCTGTATCTCATCTGCTGCCACTACCATGGCCATTAAAGTACATCCAGAATGGAGATGTTGGGTTGAGCAGCAGCTAAGTGCACCACCTCCAGCCCTTTCCTGGCACTTCGATAACATCATTTTGCCTTCACAAAATTAAATAATCCTTTCTGCTCAAATAGCGCAAAAAAAAAATCACCCTTTTCTACTCACACGCGAATCATAGCTCCTGCCATTGTTATGTGCATAAAAGAACTGAAATTAAGACTGCGCTGTTTCCCCAAGCTGCTTGTAGCACAAGTAAACACTTTAATTTTGCTCACTGCTGTCTGGTTGGTGTACATCTTCAGGTCCCTATGGATACATGCAACTACCTTTGTCCCTTTTAAAAGGAAAGGCATGACAACTGTAGATAAAAGTGAGGTTTTCATACACGCAGTAGTTACTTCAAATACAGTAATGCTTTTATGCTCTCATTATCTCCTATTAAAGTAGAAAGATCTTCCACAAATAAGCATCCTGGATTATCTTCATCCACCAATGAGGACAATGCAGGACCTGAGGCCCAAGGATGCTGTTTCTCATTGTATCAGAAGCATTTCATCCCTGATAACACTCCATTTGTTAGCAACCCCCTCTGCTGTGCCTGAACCCTGGCAGAGACAGCTGTGAAACACTGATGAGAGCATTTTTCATCTCAAAGCTCCTTCCCTAATACATGCCTAGCGAGCACACCAAGTGCTTTCAAAATTAGCTTCCAGCTTGAAAAAACCAAGGAGAGACGGACAGGTATACAGGCAAGCAGGAAGAACTGGCAAAACTGTCACTTTTTTGCTGGCTTGTCCTGATTACTTGACATGAAAACATGGTACTTGCGCTTTCGGGGGAACTGCGGCAAGATTAGCTCTAATTGCTCTGGTCACACCACTATCTATCAGTGTCAAGATTCCTCGTTACAGCCCAGCGCAGGCCTCTCACGAGCAGAGGAGCATAAGAGGACAGGAAGGGTTTGTAGATCTTGGCTTTCCCACCAGATGCTGCACCCGGCCAGACACATATTACTGTGTACCCAGAGCTCAACCAAACACTCATGAACATAAGCAGAAGGATAAAAATTTAAGTCAGGCAGGTTTGAGTTAAGACACCTGTCACAGCTGTTACCTTTTCCTCCCAGTTAACCCTTTCAATGTGATCACTGATATGGAAGGTGGACACTAACATTAACTTGGGCATTTGCTACTATTGCTCCGTACCCTGAGGACTTCTAAAACCTGGGCTTCTTTCAAACACTTACACACAGGA
Organism: Buceros rhinoceros silvestris; assembly: GCF_000710305.1. Classification (NCBI taxonomy): domain Eukaryota; kingdom Metazoa; phylum Chordata; class Aves; order Bucerotiformes; family Bucerotidae; genus Buceros; species Buceros rhinoceros. The sequence continues at coordinate 62,861 of NW_010391170.1, read as the reverse complement.
CTCCAGTTGTCTCTAACGGACTTGTTACACATGCAAATCACAGGTAAATCATGGTCGAACTAAAGGATCAAATATTCCAGCCCAGTTTTATTCACCAAAACCCCATGACTCCTTCAAAAGACCTTTGGTGCATTGAAATGCAAGCGATGTAGACCTGCAGGCTGTCCTACAATAACGTCTAAGCCAACACCACGCTTTTAGAGACTATTACTGAAGAAGAGAACGGTTAAACCAGAGGCAGGAGCTCTGCTTGCAGCTGGCTGGGCAAACCTGGACAACTTGTTAACATGCTAATAAAGGCATGTCTACCTGGCGGATAAGCCTTTTTGAATGCATCGCATGAGTGGGGAGCAACGTGATGAAGAGGCTGATAATTCACAAGGTGAATGTTCACTCCTGCTGCATTTAAGCACACAGAAAACTCTTGACTTCCACCAAAAAAGGGGCAGGGGGAAGAAGCGTATCAAAACCATTTAAAACCTATCTGCAATATAAAAAACATTTTCAAAGTACCTTAAATATAAAATAATCATTACAGCTGCATTTTGTAAATGGAATGACCAGCTGCATTAAGACTGCCAAGTGCAGCTGAGGAACACTAATGCAGCTTGCTTTTGAAACTGACTTTAAAAGCATTTTGGAGGGGGGAGTGGTTTGCAAGGTTTAATGTTTATGAAAAATTAATTTATCATTTCAAAGCTTATTATGAAGCTTATCATGAAGAGCTCTGTCCAGAGCTCTACGAGCCCATACGGGAGAGTTGATCCACAGTGACTGTGAAAGGAATTCAAAAGCTCTTGCTGCTTAATAACTTTAATGTAATATTGTAAACATTACAGATAAAATCTTGTTCACTAGGGATCACTCAGTGCTATCTTTTTCTTTAGAAGTTTCCTATTCCTTCTTAGAAGAGGAATGTTCTTCTACCAGTATGTTGGGAAAGGACTTGTCTTACGGGTTCTCCAAAAGTCAAAAGGATGCCAGAGTGTGGACAGCTGAGAGCTGCTCCCAATGCTCCCACTCAGTCTGCCACCCAACTAACTCCGTTAAGCACTGAGAAACACGCCGCACGTCGTGAAAGTGGGAAGCTTCTCAGTGTGCGCGGTCTTTAACGTTCAGAGCTACAGGTAAAACAGCAGCAGGCATTTCTAACTTCTGCTTTTTCCCCCCAACAACCTCATCTTTGAAAAATAAATACATGCTGGTTTTTTGAAAGGCCCCAAGGCTTTAACTTCAACAAGCTTAACTAATGTTCAAACACATTTTGCTTTGTTAGTGCCCCGGAAAATGCGAGCTAGAGAGCGCATTACCCAAAAAATGGGAACATTGCACTAAAATCTTAACACAGAGTCTTTAAGATCTGAACAGCTCGGTAATATCTTTACACATTACCATGTCAACTACAATACTGAAGGCAGTTGAGGAATCAGCTACTTGAAATATTACATTTTTGTTCCTCAAAGGGAATACACAGAGTGTAAACCTTCTGCACAGAGACTGAAAAACAATAATACCTTTGGCATCATCAGAGCCTGAAGCCAATAGCTTTGGGTCCATCAAGTTAAAATCAACACTCCAGCACCTCTTCTCATGCTCCTGTTTAGAGAAACAAGAAAAATATTGCAAGCTGTGATCTGATAAAACAGTAGAAGGAAAAAAATTGCCAGCAGAATTGTGGACAAAGAAGATTACTGTGTTTAGCAGTTCCTCAGGAAATATCTTTCCTCCCAATCAGGCCAATGCTTGTAGCATGCCAGACATGCCATGAAAGCGGAAAACAGTAGAACAGCAATTTAAAAAACAAAACCTCTTTTTTTTTTTTACTTGAAACAAAACAATATAATGATTTCAGGAAACAGACTTTAAAGACCTGTTTTTGCAGCACAGTTTGACTGGCTGCAGTTCCACTGTGTGCTGCTGCTTATTCTAGTATCTCCCAATACCAGTAAAATCCCATTCAAAGCCATTTCAAACACCTCCTCTCTGGAAGTCCAGCATATCCTCACCTTCTTGTTGAGTTACTAAACGGAACTTCTGCTGTCTAATCCTATGGTTTTCCAATCAAACACATTCTCACAAGGCTATGCACACTTCTCCAAAGCACGGAAGAGCTGTATTTGCTATGCTGGCACATCCCACATGGAAGCAAACCACTGCATTGAATGAAACTTGAAATTCAGTCAAAGCCTTTGTTTACAGCCTTCACACAGGCTTGCAAGACAACAACATGAGAAGCTTGCCAGGACAAAGTCACTGAAGGATTTCTAATGCATGTGAAGCAGATACCACTATGCAAACCCAAAGAAAAAATTCAAGTAATCTGATAGGAAGCAAAATTAGTTTCTTTTAACTTAAGCAACAGCTGGTCTACCCTTGTTTCATTATTCAGCCTCATAAAGAAATGCAGAATGTATTTGAAAGGAAAACAGGCAAGATTTATTTTGTCCAGTATGATTTCTTTTTAACCGAGATAAGCAAAGGATTAGTGAAAACAAGCATTATAAAATGTCCAAAACACAAAAGTAAACAAAGGCTTAAACAGGAATTAAAACTTATATTGCACTGTCAAGAAGGGAGAACCGAAGGCCGGTTCATTCATTATTGCCAACCAGTTTCAATGCACTATGCCACCTGCACGACAGCCTGCAGCACTTCCAGCCTCTCCCCAAATGCAACCACCCCTTTTCCAACCTCTGTGTTCTGATCACAAGCCTCCCAGAATCCATCATATAGCAACGCAATGCTCAAATTGTGTGAAAAGACAAAATGCCAGAAACGGGTCTCACTGTTGAGCTGAGCCCGCCTGCACGCGTATGCTGCTCTGCTGAGTGCGGGGCTGTACTGGGGAGGGTTCTGCCTATGGCTTCCTTCTCCTTGCCACTTCAGTCTGCATTTTCCTCTTCTGCTTCAGGAGCACCTGCAGCAGCAATTATTGCAGGATTTTATAAAAGGCTTTTGACAAAGCCTGAAGTGGAACAGGTATGAAGAGACAGAGCTTTCTAAAGAAAGGTGAGACAAACAACTTCCAGAAACCCATTTCTCCCTGCGCAGATTCTCTGCCTGAAAGCAGCAGCAAGAAAACATCAACTGCCTCATGGGCAAGAAGACAAGAAGATATAGCTCCCTCCTTGGAGGACTACAGCTCAATAAAGCTGTGCAGATGGGACATTACCAAACAAGAGAGGCGTCCGTTTCACCGTGTGGAACAGAAAAGCCTGTTGCTGGCCGAGAAGCAGAACCTCAGGCTGAATGCTGCTCCCCTGATGCGGTCAAGCATTGCTCACTGACTGCATGTTACCTGGTAGACCTTGGATCTCTGTCCCGTGAATCCATCCCAAAGGATGACGGTGCCTTCATAGTCGCTGCTGGCTAGCAGGTTCTTGTGGTAACTACTCCAGCTGATACAGCTTGAAAAGAAAAGAGAGCCCTGGTCAGTCTTACATTAGGTCACACCTTACACCACAAAAATCACTCTCGTGATACGCTAGGCAGTTAGCGTCTTTGTGAAGCACACAGCATCTGATGAAGCCATTCCACTCAGGAAAGGCCAAAACCATAACCCACCAGACACATAACAAACCTTTCCCCCGAAACCAAGAGAAAAGCTTGACTGGCTTAAGTGGCACTGCCCCCCTCAATACAAAATGCAAGGGTTTGAGATTATTATTCTCATACTGGTTTTAATGTATTCATCACTAACACTGCAATTGTTTTCTATTTGAATTCCACACCAATTTTCATGGAGAGCTCTGGGTTTGACTTCTTAGCCTCATGTCAATAGCTACTACTATTATTATTACCATAAAGATAACAGAAGCTGTATATGTAAGACATACAGCTGCATGGATGGCAAATCAAACTCTCCTCCAGCATGTTTATAATGTTCTGTACACTCACCTGTGTGGAAAGGAAGGTTTGATTTCTGAGAAACTACTCCCAGCTCTGTAAATGCAAAAAAATCCCACCCCCACCTGCCTATCCAGGAGAAAACAGCAATTTGTGTGCTATGGGCAGTTTAGGAGATGTTTCTGATCAATAACTGCAAAATATATTGCACAGCTTTGTATTTTAAACCGAATTAAGTGGCCGTGCAAAACTAAATGACAATTCCAATGACAAACTCTAACCGTCAGCAGACAAAGCAAGAGCAGCCACACTGCCAAGTCACATTCGGAGCATTCTGGCACTATGCCTCCTCTCTGACTTCTGAAAAATGTGACACAGATAAGAAAATTTATAATACTTGTTCACCAATTTTTGGACCATCTGGCAGAAAAAGACGCCAGTTGGTATCAACTGTAATGCCCATAGCAGAGGCTGAACTGACAGATCCAATTCGTGCAGGTCAAACAGCTCTGACACAGTTAAACAGATTATGGTAGACTTGGGGCCAATTTTTAACCAACTATATAAAGAAGCAGCCCATGATTCTCTAACTTTTTACTACTGCTTTGATCGGTGCAGCGACACACTGAATATGATGTAGGTACACGGGCACTGACTTAAGAGCATTACACCTTGGCAAATTCCTGGTTCTGCTGTTCACTTGCATCCTGCTTTCCTTAAGAATTTACCCAGAGAAAGGGAAAAATCCTTTTCCTTTAAGGTAGTTAATATAAACCACTTATTTTCTGTTAGTTGAATAACAGCAAGCAGCACTGGTGTTCTGCTCCTGGTTTCGGTCAAACTTAACTTACTGGGGTGTGAGTTTTATAACTACGGAGGAACTATATGCAGACCAACTGCTAATCACAGCCCACCACTATTTAGCTACATGGAATCAACCAGCTTATCTGAGGTTCTGGAGCAGCCAGATAATGGGAGGCAAGAAACTCAGCTGTTTAAGACAAATTTGAAGAAATACAAGGAAAGAATAACATGCTATTGGTGCTCGCATC
>NW_010391170.1:49017-57884 GCF_000710305.1 Buceros rhinoceros silvestris | reverse complement strand
TCGCAGCAGCAGGAAGCTTTATTGAATGATCCAAAGGACCTCCACCTGTCTGCACAAGTTAATCTGAGCTTACACAGACAAGACAAAGTTGTCCAATAAGAGCAGCTTGAGCAGCTTTCTGCAAGCCTCTCACACCACTGCACGATGCCTGGTGAACGCCTACAGGACACACCCTCCCAGTGGATCACTGGGAGCTTGCTTTAGAATGCCCAATACAGAGAGGGAGACATTTGATGACACTGCTTTCAAGCAGTCAAACACTTCTCCCTGCATGCACTTCTATTGACCCACAGTCCACCCCCACACTTGCATATTTTCTTCACATAACAGCATCCCATGGTTTTAAAACTTTGCCTTCAGAAAGAGTTTTATTTACCCAATGTAAGTCATCACCTTTAGCCACCAGCTGCTAAGAGGATGGCTGAGGTGATAGAGCTCAGGCAATGCTTTCCCTGGTTTCACCTCTTCCACGATATGTCATCAATTAGAAAAAGTTTGTGCCTTCACCTGTTGTAGGTACAAGGACTGACCACAAATACATCATCAAGGAGCTATCATTGTGCCAGCTCTACTACCATTAGGTACCCACACAGAAAAGCAGGTCTTAACAGTCTGTGATTTACTAGAACCCTCATTCAGAGAGGCTTAAGCAGCTCCCTGAGGCCCAAATGAAGCTGTCAGGTCCCGCCCATCAGACCGCCAGGTGAAGGTTATAGCAGTCCAGAGATAACCACATCTGACATCTGCCGTCTTGTTTCTAGGCAGAGCACTCAGTCACCGATGGAAGCAGAAGTGGTTCAGAGCCCTAAAGCTACACCGCAGTGAGACCCAGGGCTGGGAGTGGTCTCCAACGAATGGCAGGAGTGTGTGTAGACACTGCACTAGACATTTATTGGTTCAAACCTGCTCCCCCGCCATCTAGTCTCCACTCAAGTCAGGGCTTCGAGAAGCTTAAGGAAAAATAAATAGATCGCTAAGTTTAGCCATCACAGGAAAGCAGGAAGAATACAGTCCAGGGCCATACCTCTGTCCCTATCCGGACTGCTCGGAGTACGTCAGGCAGTACCAGCAGGTGGAGAAGGTCCTAGGGAAAGGTAGACGCGCTGGTGCCAGCTTGGCTGGTTAGAGGATGGATGCTCTATGCTAGAAAAGCATGAGATCCACATCTGACCAGGGGAAGAGAGCTGGGTATTGCAGGTTGAGCTGAGGAGGATAATCATGTAACTACACTTTGTCAAGAAAGTAATCACCCCAAAGAACGGAAATTAGGAATTACTGAGCAGGTAGAAAAAATATAAAGGACAGAGTTTAACAGTTCCATTGGAGATGTGATAGATCTAAAGATACAAGAAGCATCAGTTCTGTAGGAAGAGGTAATATTTTACAGGATCAATCAATACAGATGGAGAAAAATGAAGGGTTTCTGTGCCCAAAAGCATATTAGATCTGGCCAGCAAAGACCAAGATAAGCATTCTGTCTGAAGCATCCGACTGAAGTCTGATGGTGTTAACAAGGGGTTAACACTCACTCAGAAAGCACTTGTAGGTAGACAGAGGGAAAACCAGGAAGTGACAGGCGAAAAATGTTTAGGGATTTGCAGCCACTAAACGGTTCAATTAACACCTTTTAAGTCACACACACCGTATATCTTCCATTTTTAAGGAATATGATTGAATAATAAGACAAAGCCAACCCCTTTCCAGGTCTCTGCCTTAATTTTCGTACACACGTTCCCCCCCCAACCCCCCAAACTCTCTTTACAGAGTCTAGAACTAGAGGTTTCTCCCTGCCACTGCAATACCTGAGGATCTTTCTAACTTGAATTCTCAAAAGCAACCCTCGTGGAGCACAGTTCAGGGTTGGATCAGGTGGAGGGGAGCTCCCTCTCCAGGTAAAGGCTGCTTTTTGCCAAGGGCTGACTGTCCTTTGGTTGTATTCTCTGGCATCTGTGATGATACAGGCCTGAAAGGCGGCTGTTCTGGAGCTGGGACGTTATGAAGTTTCTCTTCTATGTGGCTTCCCTGGGACCCACAGAGGGTTGAGAAGCTACTGCCATGTCCCCCACTAAAGGGGGAATCTTTCTTCTATGCCCAACACAGGAAATGTTGAATCTTCAAAGACATCAACTTTTTTTGGTTCCCTTGAGATGTTCTCATGCGTAACAAGTTGAGTATAGACTCAAAATGCATGGGCAAGCAAGCTGGAGGAGGGGATGGGGCAAAGGTGAGAGACCAGAAATGCAACTTACACAGTCCTCAAGCAGGTTAAGCATCAAATCCCCAGAAATTCTTAAAAACAACCTTTTGTAGACAACCTTCCCATGACCTGCAGCCACATCCAGGGAGAAATTGAAACGTGAAGGCTATGAGACACAATACAAAAATACAGCTGCCTAAGGCTGAGATAACGTGTAATTCAGCACTGGATTAAAAGGTGCTGTGCGAGGCCATCTGTTATTTCAAATACTAGTTGCTGTATTTTTTTCCTAGTTTTTGTTCTCTAATCCAGAAACAGGGCAGTAGTTACACCCCAGAGGTTTATCTTGCCCTAAATTGGGATAGGTTTCCGCCCTAGGAGATTAGCTTGGAGGAACTCCAGGTGAAAGCTCATCACCGATCTCTGAAGCACCATCCTAACCGAAGCACCCGCTCTGGACACACAGAAATCCTGAACCTGTAAAGATTTACATACATCCTTCATTCTATTCGCAGATATAAGTGGGGCAGCTCAGTTAGTGTTGTCAGTTACCCTGATGTTTCTTGCATGAGCCAGTATTTTTCTGGGTGAAATGTCTCTAGTTCAGAATCAAGTTACCTGGTGTCAACCACCCCTCTGGCACTGAAAGTCCGACACAGTAAAGCTTTTAATAAGGCACAAAGTGCTGTGGTCTGACCTGCTTCCCAGCGCCAAGTGCTTCCACTCCACTACCATGAGTCAACTGATGCCTAGGAGTTTTAGGACGGAAGTGTTTGTGTTTTTTTATAAGGAAGTAATCCTTTACTGCAAGGAACATCCATGAGAGTAAAAAACCTAACCAAATACTTCAGAGACATGCAAAATCACATTTCCATTACAAATGTTTAAAAAAAAAAAGCTCTTTTTTCTAATCAATCCAAAGAAAACCTCCAGTAGTGTTAAAAAACAGAGAAAGAAAAACTTCATCTTAGGGCAAAGAGAAGCAGTTGCTCTGAGAACTGGAATTAATGAAAATTGATGGTCTATTTCCTTACAACCTGTTCACTGTCAAACGTTTTCTGCTTTGGAAATATAGGCATCCCATGCAACCACTTGTGAGGTGTTTCAGCATGAAGAGAGCTCATACCTCTCTAAACAGCAGACTCTAATGACCTAACCCACCATACGGCAAGTTTTTACTTAATTTAAACCTATTAATGAGAACTGACTGACATTTTAAAAGCTGACAGCAATATGCCCATGAACTGCTAGGAGGATAGAGCCAATCATATTTGATTTATTGATGGTGAAAAATTAAAACAATAAAATACCAGCAGCCTCCTAAAGAAAAGAGCCTACGGATGCTTTGCTTTTACTGCAGTTGACTAAACAGATGCAGCTGATCTTAGAGGTTTGTGGTGACATCTATCACTGAAGCACAGATGCTGCAAACACACAGTGGGGAGCACACGGAATACTAAACACGGGTTTCAAAAGCGTGTTTACCTAACTACGCTTACGCATCACCTAGCGTACGATTAACGAGGCCTAAAGCCAATTTCTTTTACCTGAACACTAGATCTCCTTATTTTTCTCCTCCTGTGACCTACGGCAAAACAACAAATCTGCCTCTTGAATATATCGGAGAAGAGCTGTGGCTCGCTGCTAGCTGTTCATCCTCTTCTTGTCCTTTCCCCATCTCCTCCTGCACGGGGTGGGGACCGCAGATTATTGTCTGCCATAGCTAGGGACACAGCAAGTCATAATTAGCTCACAGGGTGCTGTTTATAGCTACTACACAATGCCAGGATTTGTTTCTTGTACTGAAGCTATGAATCTGTAAATGGGATTTTTATGAGGATTTGTGTGTCATCTTGTGTTTTTCCTGGAAGCTTATGCCGCTGTCACTCTCGGGGGACACGATGCACATTTACCACAAACCCGACACACCAACTTCCTCCCTGTTCTTAAAAATAGGGAGAAGAAAGCTCAACAGATGATGAGAAAAGAAAGTATTTAAGAAGCAGGTGGGTGTAAAAAAAGGGGGTTGGAAAAGAGGAAGAAAGACTCAGCTACAGCTGGTGCCAGGGCCCTGCTCCAGAAAGCTGACAATCAATTACTGCTGGCATGAAGCTCAACCTTTCAGCAGGCGCCCAGCTGGCACACGGCAGAGCAGGGCTGGGCTGGTGCCAGCCCCATCCCAGGCAAGGGCTTCCCTTCCTGCAGCTGCTCTGGGCCAGCAGACTTGCTCTTGGCCAGACACGAGTCCTCGCAAATGCTGTCACCTGTCTGCTTTTATAAAAGCCCATCAAAGCTGCTGCTCCTCCAAAAAGCTGAGTCAACAACGTAACCACTAATGATTTGCGTTCTGGCATCATCGCTCCGAACAAGGTTAACCAGGATCAATTCAGGGTGAGCTGCTCGTGATGTGTCTTTGGGAAGCCAAAGTGCCTGTGGACAGACAGGTCTGGTGCCGTGCGATGACGGGAGGGACATCACGAGCCGCGCCAGTGTCATATACCAGATTCAGCAGAAGAGACAGGGTGACCAAATCCCACCTGCACACAGACCCCCACATCGCTGCTGGGCAGAGAGGTCCCACCCGTGGGCCACAGCAGAGATACATCTGTCTTCGATACCCAAAAGGGCACGAGCAGGCAGAGTGAGCCTCAGGAAGAAGCTGCAGCTCCACCTAAATTAAGATCAACAGCTTTGAGCCAAGGCTTTTTACAAAAAGCAGGCTCTGCTTGTTTAGAATTTTTTATTATAATACAGGCACACTATCAGCAGACTGCAATATTCCATAATGAAATTACAACCTTCATATCTAACTTCTCCCTCAAGCTATGCCACTTCGGAATAGCAAGTTATTATGCTGCTCGACGCTGCGCCAGCGAGCCCCAGCACTGGTGACTGGCAGCGGAGCTAATGGAAATAGCAAGGATGCATTTGACTGACAGCCTAACTTCATTTGTCAAAAGCAAAAGCACCCACATGCCAAAGGGAGGTTGATAAAATGTGGAGGTGCCAACAGGAGAAAAGAAATAAGCATTTTTTCAGAGAACGGAGAGAAACTAGGGCAAGGAAATGAAAGAAGAGGACCCTGTCCACCTCTGCTGAGGCACAGTGTCAGAGGACAAGGCACTTAGCATCGTCACTATAGATATAATGTATATATGGATGAAATTGGAGAAAGAAGAAACCTTAAATGCGAGTGGTATCTTGTCTGGAGCACAAAGCTGACAAGAGTAACATCACTGAAGGTTCTAATGCAGATCTCCTCACCGGTGGCTGCAGGAGAAGGGAGAACAAACAACTTCCTAATGCCTGGCAGGCTCATCAGGGTAAATTCCTGTCAAATTTGACGTAACAAGTCTGGAAGTATCTCAGACAGACCAAGAAATACCAGACACACATCGCTTCTCCCCTTCTAATTAAGGCAAAAGGTATTAAATTGACTGCTGGATGGTTCTCCTGTTATTGTGCTCTTCTCTCCAGAATAATGAAGCTGAACAGTGTTGACTTTGCTATGACTCAGTCAAAAATGCTGAATGTGTCGCAAGTCCAGCAGAACACAAGCTCCATAATCATTGTGGCTTATCAACACCAATCCCTCTTGGGCTGTTTATACCCATCTTGAAAGCCAGTTCCAGGGGCAGCTGCATTTGCACCTTTTCCTTCATAAAACAGCATTACAAAGATCCCAAGATTATTCAGAAGGGGTGATCCAGGATTGACTCTATCTTAAGAAACACATCAACTAGAAAAGTAAGCGTGACTTTTACACTGTAGAGTAGGTTTGCAAACATCGTTAATCGCGTCATGCAACATTGTTTTTGTAGAAGCCGGACTGTTATATAAATTTATTACTTACATTTTTGTGGATGCTTTAGTGTTTCTAAAATGTAGGGTACCAAATAAAAACAAATTACTTCAGAGATGCTGGAGCCCCGCGTTATAATACTGAACTGGTTTACTGCCTGTATTAGTTACTTCTGAGTTTTAAGAAGAGATTTTGCATTAGGATTTTTAAGTGCTGTTATCCAGGTTCTTTCAATTGAAGTTCTGACATGGTGGTCCATATTTCTTTGCTTTAAGTCATTCAAAAAGATAAAAATAAGTGGACAGTAGCAATAGCAGCACAGAAGAAACCAAAAAACTCAAGTGAGGTCTTTTCCCCAAGAGCTTGATCTTATGAGCAGAACAGTACTTCAGGCAGACAAATTCACAGGCAGAAGGTGCCCGCGAGGCACATTTCCTGAGGACTACCAGCCTCTTAGCAGAATGGAAAGGATCTGGTCAATGAAGAGAAGGCAACACGAAGGAATTGGTGGCTGTTATGAAGAACTGGGCACAGTTGGGGGACTAGCTAGGACTTTACCTGGAACATATCCACTACTCCACTTTCACTCTCCTTTGAACTGAGTAGGAATCCAACAGCATTTGCAAGGGACACAAAAGCAGTTCACGTGTCCCTTTCTGCTGCAGGTGCGTGGGCCTGCTATTACCTCATACGAGCCCGGCATACTCGGGTAACAGTGCTTGTGCCACCCAATCCCACCCGGAGTTCAGAGCAAGCTCTCCATCAGATCCTGCTTTCCTCCTTTCCCCTCCCATTCCCAGAATGGACAAAAAAAAAAGCAACATGATTAAAAAAGCAAATAGAAAAAGGTCTCTCAGTTCAAATGCGAAGTCAACGCCTACCTGATTTTGGAATTACAGGTCATTTCATTCTCGGGGTAGTGAATATCCACTGCGTCCTGAATGACTGTACCATACTCATAGACTTTAATCTTCTTTGTCACCCCAGCAATGGCAAAGTAGTCACAGTCTCGGTCGAACTCAATGCTGAGGAACAAAAGCACAGGTTGAGAACTGTGTAACACACCACATGTACTTACCAACGGTGTCATATCACCTCAACATCTCGGTTTGGCAGAGCTGAGAATCACATTTGCAGTTAGCAAAGACCCTGTTCAGAATCTTGCTCAGGTCTGGCAGGCACACCAACAGCGTGGAGCTTCTGCTCTCAGGCACCATTTTCTGATCCCCTCCAAACACACCCACATCTCTACTTACAGAAACGGACCTTTTGTGGTAGCACAATCTCCCTCCCACAGCCAGGACCTTTGTTAAGGCGCTCTTGAGTTTTTCCAATTCATCTACACCATCTACACCACAGATGTAACCAAACGCCAAAGCTGACAGCTCGCCCTGGAAATGTGCTTAACATTCAGCGAACACTCCACAATCAGCGTGCTGCAGGATAGCTGCCCATTGATCACTTCTCTCAGTTGCACTGCTACAATCCTCAGCTCCCAAATATAAGCAGCTTGGTGAACTTGAAGTGTTAAAGCAGAGCAAAGCAGTATCTGTGGAAAAAAACCTGTCTAAAGCCCTTGAGTAACAACAGAGGGTTGAAACACATCATCAGTACTGTAAAAACCACGCACGCGATGACTTCCACTTCGGGTTGCTCACGGAAACCAAGGCACCTTCTTTCTTGAACTGCAGGGCAAGTTTGTAATGGATATCAATGAAGTCAGAAGTAAAAGCAGTCACCTTATAACAAAGTTAAGCTGCAGATGAGAAAGCCTGAGGTTGTACATGAAATACATCGGAAGGGACAGCAGGCAGCGGGTTATAAACAGCTGATGTCATTGCTGTCTCCGCAGCTTGGAAGGGCTCGAGAGAAATTATTAGAAAGGGTTTGGGGGAAGCAGTTCCCTCAGTCTCCAGGTTTCTATGATCAGCAACCAGCTCTCCTCCATCCTCTTGACTAAACAATCAACCTGCTACTTTGAGAGGTCTCTTCTGGGGTCTCTTCACCCAGTAATTCATTTCAATCTCTGCTGTCCACATCACATTTTTTTTTGAAGAAGCCAGAGCATTTGTGAACAGATCAAGTTCTGAATGGCAGCAGAACCAACTAAGTTTACACTGATTTCAGGTTCATACAGCTTAAAAAAATCCTGAGGGGGGGTGGTATTCCATTCTACAAATAGAAAGCATTAGACCAATTACAAGAGAGGGCTCTTCAGGCTGCTTCCATAGCTGTAGCAGCTACAGTTTTCTACCCCTCAACATAGCTGAGAAGTCAAAGGCACTGCAACGCTTTCGAAGAAAGATAAATTTAAATGCCAGAGTTTAAGTCCTCGTAAAGGAAATATCATCAAGTAATTTTTAACTACAGAGAAAAAGGATTGTTGATGTGTCTGACAGTATAAGACAATGCAGCGAAACAGTTTGCAACGTGGTGTTTTAACTTGGGCACCTAAATCCCTTGGAAGCAGGAGATGGTCCCACTCATGATTGCTTGCTGGCTTGAGGAGAAACGAGCTAGTTGGGTCAAGCCTGCAAAATCATGAGCTTCCAAAAGGCAAAGAAAAGGACTGTGCTTATGGCTGGTGATTCAAGCAAGCAAAGCACGGATGGTCCCACTCAGTATTGCTTGCTGGCTTGAGGAAAAACGAGCTAGTTGGGTCAAGCCTGCAAAATCATGAGCTTCCAAAAGGCAAAGAAAAGGACTGTGCTTATGGCTGGTGATTCAAGCAAGCAAAGCACGCAGCTATTTAACCAGAACGGGAGAGGGAAAAAAGTTACCTAAGCAGCCAGAGGGCTCCCCACCTCCCCTCCCCCCGCCCCAGATCTACCCTCCTCTGATCACTTTTCCTACAAACAGGACCAAAAC
>NW_010391170.1:33990-48993 GCF_000710305.1 Buceros rhinoceros silvestris | reverse complement strand
CCCCCCCCCTCCCCTCCCCCCGCCCAAGATCTACCCTCCTCTGATCACTTTTCATACAAACAGGACAAAAGCCCCATTGAGGCCTGTCTTGTTCAGCTCATCTTATTCTGTGGAAGAATTCTACAATCGAAAGCTTCTCTAGCAATACAGTGAATTTACTTGTGCCACGATCTTAATTGAACCACTGTCTCAGCTCCTGCTCACTGCCCTGTGGATTCAGGTAAAGCGCAACTAAACTGATGGCAGCGATTCATCTGCTTGGATTCAATTTATAGCCTCAGCCTTCCGCTGAAGAAAAAAACCATAACATATTACAACAGCTGGTAAAAAGCCAAGTTATTAGAGCAGAATAGAACCTCTCTCACTTGGGCTGGGTTTGCTGCTCTAGCATCAATTCATTTTTTTTGTTTTCTAAATACATGCTGCAGACATAATAAATGAATATTTCAATACGCCTATAAAAGTTAACACATCATTTAAAAAAATTAATAAAAAGCATCAACCAATGAAATTGATTGTCAGAGCCGTGACCTTCAAACAGCATCAAAGACGCTGCAGGAAGAAAACAGATGCAGGACTAAACACCACCTGTAGAGACATTCGTGGGCTGCAAGAGAGGCAGGGAAACCCAAACCAGCAAGCCCAACGCATGCTCGAGTCTTGGCCTCCATCACCTCTGTGCAATCTGGTACCACAAGTGTTCTCGCTTTCTGCAAGTCGGCTTTTGGTAAGTGATTTACAAGGGAAAAATATGAACAATTTCAGTAGGTAATCAAATGGATTATTTATCATATTGCTAATATTTGTAAAGCTCTGCTTCTCCATGGACTAATCAGGATTAGGACAAGCAGCTCACTTGCATAGCAACAGTTATGTTCATGCTTTTTCCTACAAGTCTTCTAAATATGTTCAGCATTAAGTAAGGCTTATTATTCACATTTTCCTAGCTCGACAGTATTCCTGTCACTTACTGCTCAAAGTCTTTGTGTCATTGCTTATACCCAAGCTTATCTTTATGAAAATTCACAAGAGTACTTGGTTTTGGTTTGTCAGAAGACACAACGGGACTGGCTGTGAGGAAGAACAACATTCTGGTTTGCAGGGGACGCATTTGAACACAGTGAATTAGCCATTAGCACAGTGTTAACATGGCACAGAGTAAGAGGAAATACTTTATCCTTTCTGTCCAAAAGGCCATCGAGTCAAGGGATAAACCAGCTAGACACAGCAGCCACTTCACCTGTGGTGACAGGCAGAGCCACCAGCTAGCCAAGGCAACACGTACAATGTGCACGCAATGGCTACTAACGTCCTGCTAAAATCAGAGCAATGTCTTCTGGTAACGGTGTTTTAAGGAGAACAAACGCGGGACTGACAATGACTATTCTGACCATCTCAGAGGGCAGATGGAGCACCAACTGTCTCCATCTGCTCCAAATCTACCTCAGTCCTAGCGTGAAGCAGCCTCCTTGAGAGATGGGAGACCAGTTCAGACAACACGTTCGGTTTTTTTAAGGAAGCACTGGAGGTCAGCTGTATTTTACATCATCTCATTGTCCAGCGAAGTTCCCTGTTGGACTAGCAGTGCTCCTCAAAGACAGGCACATTAGAAACAATTAGCCCCCTCTTTTTTTTTTTTTAAGCCTGCTTTTAAACGCCACGTTTCTGACAAACAAAGACTAGCTAAGTTTTTATAAGGAATCTTCCGGGGACATAAAAACTGGATATTTGAAAAAGATTTACAAATGTGCAACAGAAATTACTTATAAAAGTAAAATTGAAAGGAACTGATTGTTCTGTTCTAGGGAAAATGGGAGAGAGAAGTCTCCTGTTCCCAAATCACAGTTTTTTTCATAAGAAGTTAATGATCAGTGTTCTATGGAAATATCATTAAGAGCTGCCAGAAAGTAAACGCATTCTCAAGGGTTCTGGTTGCTCTGCTGCTTATCTTTACCCTCAATCTGTGAGATTATAGATCAATTTCTTTATTTAAAGCTAAAACCTATGACCTTGGAGAGCGCTCACAGCTAACAAATGGAATTACAAAATAAATTGCTTCTGAAACACGTCTGGAAGCTTGGCTTGGTGTTGAGGGCAGATCAGTGAGGAAACAGGAGAGCACGAGTATTTATTTACCAGCTCTGCCATTCTTGCTACATTTTTATCCTGATGGTGCGTGCAGTTGTTCTCCACATCCCAAGAGGATGCTTACAGATGGACAACTAAACTGATTAAAGGCATGGAGCAGCTGCCTTTCCATAAAGGCTATGAACAAGGCAACTGCAAGACCAGCATTCAACAAGTCACTCCACACTAGAATGAGAAGGCACTCACCAGAAGATTGATTCGGGACAGATGAGGATTTCCCTTTCTAGTCACACTTTAAAAGCCACACACAGAGAGCCCAAGTACTTACTCCTGCAAGACGTGATTGTGGCAGAGTGAACTATGACGTCGGTAATCCATGAACTACTGGTCTAACTGTGTTTGCCTTTAGCTGCACCACTCGTTACAATTAAAGGTCTGCAGCCAACTGCTCCTCTCCCCTTCCCAGACACACGCTCTGCAACTGCTGTTGTAACCACAGATGTCTCAGCTGTGACTTGGTAACAAAATCTGTGACCGCACAAGTTGCCGTTTCCACACAGAAGATGACCCAGTCCCTCTCACAGGACTATATATTCTCCTCTCTGCATATACCAATCCTTTTCAATTCTACTTCTGCCTAACGCAGTGCTGTTGCTTTTTCTTCAGCTCTAACCCCAGCTCCTCTCTTGCTGTGGCCCCGTATTTAATTGCAATGTAATTGGATGTATTGCTTTCAGATTTGGGGGACTTCACTGGTGGGAGAAAGGAGAGACAACGGGAATTTTGCTCTTCATTCACATTTTCTGAAATTCTTTCTCACTTTGTGCTTCCACTCCCTGGCCTTACAGGGATATTGTGGCACTTCTAACAGTCCCAAGTCCCACCATCTTCTAACCTGGTTGCCTATTTCCAATGTCCATATAATATATGTATGTTGCGGTTTTGTCTTTTAATAAAGCTACAGCTGCATTAGTTGCTTCTTACTCCAGAGCAAAAATAGCATGATCCCAGACAGGTTATTGCAATCTCTACTCAGGAAGGAGCACTTCAAGAAAAAACCCTTCCATTCTCTTGACTGCTACATGGACAAATTAAATGTATAAATGAGAGTCCCCTAAATACATTCTATCAGGGAATGAACACCTTCATGTCTAGGAATCACGTTAATTTGGGTTACCTGTGACCCTCCAGACCACCAGAAAACGGCACAATTTGTCTTTTCATCAAGGTAAAGTTGTCTTGGCTACAATAATAGTGGCCTCTCAATAGCTCAGATTCAAATCTAATGAAAACCATGGGACAGAGAACCTCAAGTTATTTCTGTTTGATCCCATTCCTTGGGAGCTGTTTGGGATATTCCAGCTCCAGCAGTGCCAGCTGCTGTTGAACGATTCTTGGGCCCTCTCCCCTGCTTCAAACATCTGATGGGAAAAAACCACCCCCTTAGCAAACCTCTATTTGAAGCATAAAAAGACAACACTAGAAAATCACCTCTGTGTGTTGATTATCTTTAGTTTGCCCCAGGCTGGGAAACAGCCAGGGAAGGGTGCTGTAACAGCTCACCGAAGGCTGCACTGCACAGAAGGACAGTCCTCAGCCCCAGGCTCCCTTGGGAAGACATTACTGCACCAGTCATGCTGCAGTCACGCTTTCAGCTTCTTTCTCGCAGCCGCAGTAGCCTGCAGTTATATTTTGCTCCGTTTGAAGGAAGGCATAAAAAGGTACCATGTTGAAAAAGGAACATCATTAGACCTAGTTCCAGGCCTACTTCATGCTTACAAAAATCCTTTTATGTGTAATGAAATGCCGCCAGTTCTAACAGACACCACTTAGCAATACTCACATTCCATGAAGAGCTTGTTTAAAGGAGAATATTAAATCTGAATCAAGGGGCTTTGGTGGGCTTAGTTCCATCTGACAGCTCTAAAACCAAAACCAATAGAGCTCATGCATCATCACCACTAGACATTGCTTTTTCAGACTCAATGAGAGAATATACTGCACTACAAGAGATTAACTACGCTTCCTGCAATAGCTCCACTTCCAGAACGAGGATCCCCTCTACTTTGGCAGGGGTGGCGGTGGGGGGAGTGGGGTATGGAGTTTTGGGAGGGAGCAAGGATGACAATGGGGAAGTGACCCTGAACCTAATCTCCTCCAAAAACATCCCACAATCTCCCAGGAAGCCACAGCAGACTTTTAGCCTTGCCTGTAAGACTATAGCTAGAGACATGCTGCTCGACTGCATAAGGTTTTTTTCATATGCTTATTCAGGGGAACCTGGTTTAATTAGCACTAATGATGAGAAAACCTATAGGGAACTAACTGAATTTTGCAAGGAACCGAACATAAAGCGTATTGATGAAAAGCCACTTTAGTGCTAGGCAATGCTCTTCTGCATGCTGAAGAGAAGATGACGACAGGCCGAGGGTTTATATGCCAGATACACAGAAGCACAATGAGCCAAAGCCATCGCAAACAACTACCGTGCAAGTTAATGAGGATTAGATTCAGTTTTTCCACAAACACCGTTTTAAATGAGCTGAGTTAACTGAAAATGCCAACTGTTAAATGCAGAATGTTTCTTACGACACGAATTAAAATTCAAGCCAAATTATCAGTCTGCCTGCTGTAATATTTCAGGTAACCTGTATTTGAAAATCAGGATCTGCCATTTCTCCCACCTAGGCTGACACAGAGAGGAGGTTACGAACAGCTCTGACAGTAGCAGGAGCACAACGGCAGTGTTACAAAATACTAAGGTGGAAGAGGTTTTAAGTCTCCAGACACACTGAGCTGGCGCCTTTCCCCATTCAAGCTTGGGAAACACCATAAAGGGAGGCGGCAGCCTCTGCCCAAGCTGTATGAGGAGCAGGTTTGAGGGAGGAAATCCTGCTTGCTCCACGACAGGGTTCTCCACACAGCAGTACTGTCTTGTCAGGATTATGTCATTAAGTAGGAAGGAGCTCAATCACTTGTGATGGATCCTGAAATACCTTCTAAATACAAGGCCATTCTAAACATGACCTCCATCAATACTGGGACTGCAAACAACCCAGCTGGCCCATAGGCTCCAGTTCATGATTCCTCCATGTCTCAGCTGCATCAGCTCGACACTTTTCTATCTCCAGCTGACCATGTTGCCAGGGGTCTCATTTCCCAGAACAAATCACCGCCCAGCCCAGCGCTCCAGTGAGCATCTTGCTGTATTATTAACTCAAGCCTCCAAATTCTCCCAACACTGCTGTCAGCTCCTCTGGCAGACCCTGCAGCAGAGCATCAGCAGGGACAGCTGGAGACAACAAACTCTTTAGACATTGCAGCTCAATCCAACAGGCGTCATGAGTCAGGGCACCAGCCTTCGTACGTGTCAAGTCTGTACACTGCAGAGGAGCTGTCTCAAGGAGCTGAAGAACAGGCCAGGCCAATTAACTCTGATGGTCCTCTTGCCTGGTGATGATGGAACAAGGTTAAAACACCATTTGAAGCATTTTTCATCCAATTCCCAAATCTGTTTCAGGAAATTGTTTTGATGCCATTTTGAATCTTTTTTTGATCAGTATTTTGTGCACTATCCTTAAACTATTCTTCAGAAAAAAACAAAAGTACTTATGAATACTCTCAATCTCACACAGTCTCGTATAGAGACACTCGATCTGACTTACTCCTTCACTTGCACAAATGCAGAATCACAGGAGCATTTTGGTTGGAAGAGATGTTTAAGATCACTGAGTCCAACTGTTCCCCCTGCACTGTCAGGGTCCCTAAACCATGTCCCTCAGCAGCACATCTACATGTCTTTTAAAGACTTCCAGGGATGGGGACTCCACCACCTGCCTGGGCAGCCTAGGCCAGGGCTTGACAACCCTCTCAGTAAAGAAATTGTCCTCAGGACTAAACTAAACTTCCCCTTGAGGTCGTCTCCTCTTGTTCTGTCACTCGTTCCTTGGGAGAAGAGACCAATCCCCATTTTGCTACAACCTCCTTTCAGGAAGTTGTCAAGAGTGATGACTTATTTTTGAGGCTAAACAACCCCAGTTCCCTCAGCCACTTCTCATCACACATGTGCTCCAGATCCTTCACCAGCTCCATTGCCCTTCTCTGGACACACTCCAGCACTACAAGTTCCTCTTGTAGTGAGGACACGCATGTTCTTACATGATTATATAAGTATCACTTCATCATTTGTGCAGCATATAAATCCCAAACATCTTTCTTTGAGTCTGTATTTATTAATATGGACAATATTAATAATAATTAGCTCAAGCCTCTTCTCCAGAGTTAGCTGCTTGTATGGGTTTTTCTCAGAACTGTTTAAGCCCACACCATCTTTCCACACCTTAGCACACCACCTCAATATAGTTGGTTTTTTTCAACTACCTACCATTTAACAGACTAACTCCTCTATAGCAAGAAAGGAATGAATAAAAGAGAACAAAAGAAATTCAAAGGCATGCTAATGCTTTTCAGATAACGACCTCCTCACAAATTCCAGCATTTCCAACAAACATGGCTAGAGAATTAAAGGAACGCTCCAATAAAGTATGGAAATTCATGTTCTATTAATAATAGGCTTGTTTCTTCAAGCAGACACAAAAATTCATGGTACCAACACTCAGCGTTGAAAGAAAGCTATAAAACTGGGGGAGAATTAAGGGGAATCTGTCTCTGCCTTGGAATTCTGCATAGAAGATGCTGTGAAACCGCAGCTTTCATGGCTTGCGGTTTCTGAGGCCAAGACAGGGCACTACCACCTGCCTGACCACACAGCCATCATCACCTGAACGTGCGGAGGAACAAAGGGCAGCTACCTGCAGCCTCACAGAACGGATTTTTGTCCCAAGCAGTCCCGAAAGGGTGGATGCTGTGATGCAATGCAACATCCACATGGTAACATCCTCCCGTCCCAAACATTCATCTGTCAGGGGACATTCCTAACACTACGGCATTTTAAGTTCCTGCACTTTTCTGAAGCTTCTTTTCAGAAAAGCTCAGTCTTATTTGATTAAATACAATCTTGTTTAATTTAACCTCTGTTTGTAAGCAGGGGATCCCAAAGTTCGTAGGAAGTGAATTTCACTTAGCACTAAATGTGGCAAAGCCAAGTAAGGACATTGCTTCTCCTTAAAACCTAAAGCCAGAGGCGCTCAGCAGAAAATAAGAGACGGAACTTCAAGGGTCTAAAGAGCTGATCATGTTACCTTTATCAAAAGAGTACTGTCCCCAAGACCTGGAGGTGTCCAGTCCAATATCCTGCTCAGAGCAGAGGCAGTTCATTGGTCAGGTTACTCGGGGCTTTCTCTAGCCCGTTCTTGAATTCCTCTGAGGATGGAGCTCTTTGGGAAGCCTGCTTGCACGCTGCACTGCCCCACGCTGCGGCTAGTGACACAATGTTTGCCAAGATATGGAAACTGCTTACATAAACTGCACAAAGTTTCTTCAAGATATAAGAAAAAACATGAAGAGCAAGAAGAATTTTAATGCATTTGGTTTAAAAGCCAATTCCCAAATTCATCAGGATTGTTCAATACCTTTTAACAGCCCTTTTATAAAAATTCACAAAGTATAATTTAAACTAAAAAAACCCTCATCTAATTATCTGCAGATAGAGACAGGTTTGAAGTACTAAGAATTTAATGGGAAAAAGATCCCCTACTACCGAGTAGTCTGAAATCAGTAGGGAAAAGAGAAAAAAAAAAAAGAGAGGTCCCACTGGTAGCCATGCAGCTTCCATTCATTAACTTCCCAGTTTCAAGTTATTTAAGTTCTAACCCTAAAAGTGAAATCTTATAGTGACAGAACAACAGATTACTCTCTCCGCAGTGTCACCACAGTCACCAGAAAGTTTACTTTTCAGGTCAAGACTGCAGATACGAGCAGACATGCCCTCTTCTGGTTTCAGAGTTCCTTTCGGTACTAGCAGCCTGTCCTGAGGACACAGAGGGCTACGTGACAGAGCTGAGAACGTCTCTAAACTCTCAATCCAGCCAACTGAACTGACACCTGCATAACCCTTCTGCTGGGTTTGAGTCACATCTAGCTTCTGCTCAAGGGATCCAAACCACAGTTAGGTACCAGGAAATGCATCAGATCTGCACAACTGAAAAACTAGGAGCAAACTCTGTACTTGACTAAGCTCTAATTAAACAAAATCTTATTTCAGCCCCAGACAATCTCTGGTCTACAGGGCAAAACCTCAGCTGAAGTACAGTAAGAGAACCACGTGAGCAGCACAAACTTCGGATAGGTTCGGGGGATTATAATTCAGGTTTCCTTGGCCACTCTGCAGTTTGAGTCTTTGTGCAAGCATTTCTCTCTTCATCCCAGTTGCGGGAACAGTCCAAATAAGACAGATCCATCCGCAGTTTTGAGCTGCCACTTGTAAATGAGAGTCCATTTAAAAATGATCAATTTAACAGACTGCAAGAAAAATTCAGCGCTCTTCATTTCTCATCTTCAAGGAGCAGCATCCACTGTACTCAAACAGAATCCTGTGAAGGATTCTGCCACTTATATCTCTTCCGTTTATCTCTACCACCAAGATAGACGCATTGCTGGTCACAAACTTAATAAAATGGCTCGTCTAATCCTAGCCAGTCCAGGGCATGAAAAAAAAAAAGCCACAGAAAAAAAGGGGCTTATTTTGATTGACGCAGAACTAAAAGGTACCTCGTTAATGTCTGCATCTGAGAATTTATATGCACAAGTAATTGTAGTCCAAAGTAAAAAGTGAACAAAAAAATAGGATTGTTCAATGAATAGATATAAAATACGCTCCTAAGGGATGATTTTTCTTTTAAGCTCACCTTCATAGAAAGGATTTCAGATTAATTTACTGAAAGGGTCAACACAAACAAAAATACAATCCTGAAGCTGACTTAACTGTACTGTTTGAATGCTCAGAGAAGCCTCTTCATATCTTGTTCATTACGTAAAGGCAATGGAATAATAACCAAGCAATACAAAAAAAAAAGAGAGAATAATGGATCCCAAAGGTAAGATCCAGTTTTTGGACAGTCTCAAGATTCAACAGATGAGTGAGGTTTTGGTAGCCAAAACCCAAGTTGTTTCTTTCCCTCCCTGTAAATCACTGCACCTTTAGATCAACATAGTCAGTCCTGGCTATTCAAACCCCTCCGGATGTCATTAAGACCTTTCAGTGAAACCCAGAAGAATCTGAGGTCTGAGCAGATGACAAAAACCTCACAGCATTTGCCCCCAAACTTCAGGGCCTCTGGGAGAGCCTGCTCATGTTTCCACCACACCGGGGAACCAGCGGGCAGGGAGAAGCAGCCTTCTGATAACCAGCTCCCAGTCAGACATCTTGCTGTAGCCTCTTTCCTGGATTTTTCTGGGTTTTTTTTTTTTTTTAGAAATGGAAGACTGCTGCATTATTCTCTGAAGGCCTCTGACAGTGCTAAAGCAATTTTCTACATAAATCATCGTAATGCTAACGCTGCAGTTTACAGACTCATCCTTAAAAAAAAAAAACCCTTTACTATTTACTGCCACAGCAAGCGGAGAGGGAAGTTAAGCTCTGACGACTGCTCTGTCTGGGGGCATAATAAATGGAAAATTTATTCCTTGGCCCAATTCTAACAAAACTTAATACACTTGTGAAAACCATGTAAATACTTTGTGCCTAAGAGAACTGAGTGTATAAAAACACCATTCAGCATATTGAGGGACGCATACGTTCACTTTGCTGAGAGCCCACCCGGTGCTAAAGCACAACCGAGTGACCTGCAGCTGCAACGTGCCGTCACTGAACAGCCCTTCTCTGTTAATCTTTTTTTATAGAAGCAAATAAGGAGAAAAAAAAAAGGACCGAGGGTTGTAAATTTTGCTTATGAGTGTGTGTTTCTAAGCAAGGTAAGGAGGCTCTCCCTCGCTAGGCTTCCGATCACACTGCACGTACCTCTCCAACAGAGACCGTAAGCCCGTGATGGAAAAGGCACAGCTTTGGTCCCAGCCCTGCATAGGGCCCACGGCACAACCAGCGTGACCAGCTGCCACCGCACGGACACTGCCCGGTTGCCACCGAGCCACTGGGCCGGCCAGGCTCTCCACAGGTCCCTCAGCTGGGCTGGGCAGACCTGGAAGCAGAGAGCAGAGCTCTGACTTGTCTCTCCATCCCAAAAGGCAACTATGGCTTTTCTAACTATTTCATCAGAATTTTTATGGTAACATGACATACACAGTTGTGTTTATGGTATTTTATTTAGTCCTCAAGAAGTCCAGACAATATGCCTGTGGCAAGGTGCTCAGGGGAGTGCTGATGCTGCTCGGTTTTAGGGGTTTTTCAGCCTGTTTATATATAGTCTTTAATTATACTTTTCATTCTTCTGCCACAAGCCTAGTTTTATGTCCCTTCTAAATAAACATCAAGGTTCTGGAGGTAAGGAACATATTTCCTTTGCAAACAAAGCCAATACATCTTAAAAAATCTTTCTTTAATACAGCAGATCTTTTGAGTCCAGTGTGTGAACTTCATGTACGGTTACAGCAATGCAAACCAAATACTCTTGATTCTGTACATCATGCAGTTTATTGTTTAAAAAACAAACCAAATTAAGTCCAAGGAAGTTTAACTTCTAGTCAATACTACTTTTATTCTTAAGTATACTTAATATCCCTTTAAAATACATTCTAAAAAAAAATTGGGGGATTCCTTACTTATTAACCTTATATTTGCTTTGTGTTTAAATGTAACAGCTAAGCAGCAAGACTTTCTTTTAAGACTTTTTGTCATTTCATCAGTGTTTCCTATTGCATTGCCTGGAACACCTCTAGAAATCAGTGCAGTGAACAAAACCAATAAAACTCTTCTCAGCACTTAGAAAAGGAAAATAATAAGCTTTTAAAGTGCCCCAATAATTAATTTAGCCCATCTGTGGGAACCTAAAAGCTGCTCTTTTATTATCTGAAGTTGCCATCACCAAGACACGCACCTCATTTAGCTTCACAGACTTTCTCTGAACTCGGGTCTATTAATTTGGATGAAGAACAATGGTGGAGACAGAAGTGTGTTGGCCACATACCACATGTAAACCCTTGATTAACAAGTTCAAACTTTAAAGGAACTGTTTGGATAGCCAGAAGCTACCAAGAGTTACAGCAGCAGCTCACTCGACAGTTCTGCTTTACTGAAGCACTTAAGGACATGTTTGGATGTGAACAGTCTCACTCAGCCCACAAACTAAATCCCCAAAGATTTCTTAAATGCTTCAATAAATAAAAAGCATGAGCAGGGGAGAACGCCGAGTTGAAAGCTGAGTTCTTTTTCGGTTAAATGCATTTCACTGCCCGCTCTAGCACTGGCTTGGAGGGAGGCCCCACAGTATCTTCACTTTAACAACAGTTACACACTTTTCAAACATATATTTCACCCAAGAATTATAATGCCTTCAAAACAGGAGCGAGATTTAGTGCCCTTCCAGCATTTTCTAACCAAATACCACAAAAACGCTGCTTGTGCAGAATGTCAAGGAGAAGAAAGGGCAAAGGAGCAGAATCCAATCCATGCTGAAGTTGGTAGCTGAGGAAGTTTGTCTATGTTGCAGTGAGATTCCCATCTGCATTTCATTGCAGCTAGTGTGAACCCAATCAGAGCAGGTTAAACATACGTCAGATCAGTGATTATTGTATCCTGACCTCTGTGGCTAAGGCAGACATTATACATTCTGGCTACGTCTGCAGTAGTTAAGGAATCCATGCCGTGGTAAAAAAATACTTATTCTACGCTACACGTGCTTCCATTTCCTCACGTAGGGCAAATTTCCTGAGGCCCTTCAACAAACATTCTAGCTGTTCTGTCACTTCTAAATGGCCCCTCCATGAGGCCTTAGATCAAGACTCAGAAAACCCAAGTTCAATTCATCATGTCATTGTAACGTCTCTTTCAAGAGATGTTCAAGTGTGGCCGCTTTGGATCTCCTGCTCCCCGTGTATGAGGCAGAGATATTACTACTTCTCCCCCCCAAAAGGTTGCTGTGAACAAACACATTTAATTTGTGAAACATGCCTGAGAGAAGTTAATGGGTCCTGCATATATGCCACGCAGAAAAGATTTCCCAGTGAACATGTTGCATCACTTTTTCCATCACAAACAAGCTACCACCGACTAATGAAATCCCCCAGGGTGTGCTTCCACAGCTGCTGGAACCAGTTCAAGGTCAGGACTGTTGGCAGATCCCAGCCTCTCCCTATCCCATGTGCTCTCTTAAGCCTGATCCCTAGGGGAGCCGGTTCATGGAGCTAAACTAGAAGAAACTAATTCTCTTGAAAGACAGTCAATAGCATTTCACCAGTTAAGTGTCCAAACCAGTCCACGGGAGGCTCAGATGAGCTCCAGCAGCAGTGCACAGGACATGACCACCTCGCTGTTGTTGGCAAGAATGGAGATGTCAAGTTGGCTGTACCACAGCCCCCTCAGGAGTGTTGAGCACCATAAACAGAGCTTCCAATGCTCGAGAGTTCAAGCAGTCACAGTTAAAAACAACTCGGCTTTTTAACATCACCCATTACAACTGGGTCTAACAACAGCATTTAAAACCACTGCAGATTTTCAAAACTACCAACACCAAGCAAGATGGATGATTAAGATGCTAGAACTGCATCACTTGCAATGCAACTACACCAACACGAAGACAAGTGAGCCTGTAACAGGCTTCGTGCTTTATCACAACTGCTGCAGATATTCACTGGCACCTCAAATGTTCTGCACGCGATCCTGATCGACACCAACAGGAATAAAGAGTACTGCTGTGGTACTCCAGTGCCTTTGCAGATCAGCGATGGTCATGTTTGCAAGACTTTTTGAGGAGTGATATAAAGCCACATAAAACAGATATATAAAAGTGATATATAAAACAGACAGTAGCTTGTTTAACCCAGGTTATCCACTCAGCCCTGGCAGCCTAGGTGGGCAGGAGATGCGCTGGCAGAGCTGCAGGATGTCTTACCTGGACACTATGCTGGAGCCATTGTAGAGGTCACTAGCGTAGGACAGCGTTGCCAGGGGTCGGACAGAATTGTAGCGTGTGAACTTGGATAAACACTCCTGAAACTCATCCAGCTGGCTTGTGGTTCTGCTGTCGTCTAGGGAGAGGCAGCAGCATTGAGAAGACAGAAACAGAGGAAGAAGATAAGCAAAACTCAACAGCAAAAGAAATCAAGATGTACGTCTTAACATGACACTATCGCTTGTTTTTTGGGGAGGACTTAGTCAAAACCAGGTTCCCTCTCACCTCTAGCATGCTCTGAAGGCAGCAGGGTTTTTTCAGAGCACAAATTAAGTCTTTCCACTGCCATGCTGGGTAAACCTACTGTGCTGAGTGCCTAGAGATCACAAATACAGCTTTCCTGGTAAGCAAATTTATTTTATTCAAATTCAGAGCCCATGGGCCATAAAGATTATTATCAGAAAACCTTTAAGCGTAACAAAACGCACTCTGAAGAACATGTCTAGTTTTCTGTGGGGGTGACAGCATATTCCTTCCTGTATACTTTTGTTACAATATGCCTGCATTTGGTGTCAATTACATTCAAAACACTTCTAGTAAAAAAAAAAAAAGTTGTTTGTCGTGTTACTCCAAAAACAGAACCAAGGGAGAGTTGTTTTGGGGCTGGAGAAGGCAGGCAAGCATGAAACCAGAAGACACCCTGTACTGTAAGTTTTGTGAAATTTATGACCTTCAGCAGGCAAGATGAAATTGAACCAGCTTGAATAATGATGATAAATATTCTGTGGGAAATGGAAGAGTTTACTACAACAAGAGTTAAAACCAAATGGCCGTATAGCTAGTTGAAAGTCATTCCCTGACTCCTCAGAAGTCCTGACTTTTCCTGGTATAAACAGAAGTTTATTTAAACCATTCTAAAATGCAGCATTTCCTAAAAAAGGAATACAGTGATGCTGCATGGGCAAGTCAGGGCTCCATCATGCATCTGCAGGCAGACATTAGGTAGAGCCTTCAGGCTTTGTAATACCCTGCAGAATCTGCGGCAGTTGTTTTCCTCCTCTAACGCTCCCACCTTCGCTCTGCCTTTTCTGCACCAGTGCAATGACAGCTCTCACAGCGCAAACACACAGCACCGCGGCTTACAGGTACTGCACACGTCGTCTCCTGTTAAACCACAGTGTCCACTGCAGCAGCAGAGACACCATTCACACAACTTGCTCGCACAGCCAGGATCAAA
Organism: Buceros rhinoceros silvestris; assembly: GCF_000710305.1. NCBI lineage: Eukaryota > Metazoa > Chordata > Aves > Bucerotiformes > Bucerotidae > Buceros > Buceros rhinoceros. The sequence continues at coordinate 34,704 of NW_010391170.1, read as the reverse complement.
CTCCGCCCTCCAGTTCAGTTATCCTTATCAGCTGCATAAGGAAGTGACAAAGCTCCTCTTATTAGAAAGCTTTGGAAATACTGAGGTGAAAACAGGAAAAGGTTGAGCTATATAAAAGCAAAATACAGCTGTGATTTCTTGTGGAAAAACACAGAGCGAATAATCACTTTGTACACACTGGTAAATCCTTGCCACCGGAAATTATTATCTTGCTCCTCGCTTGTAAAGCATTTTGAAGTGTTCCTTATGTGTGTGTTTTTTTTTTTTTTAAATGTTTGATGGTATAAAGGAACAGTGAGAGCTAGTAATTAGCATGTTTAAGGGTACTAGCCTAAACAATACCCATGCTAGATGGATCAAAAGGGGCAAACTGACCAAAGCACTGCTCCAAATTGAAATCAGCAGCACCTGACTGCCACAGGAAACAGCTCAAGAAGCAGCAGGTAAACATCAGTCAGTGTATTTCAGAGACTGTCTCCTCCTTCAACACTATGACAGGAACAAATAGCTGCTACGCTTCCCTTTCCCTCATTTAGAGATTGAGCGCACAACCCACCTACAATTTATTGTGTCTGTGCCTGGAAAACTGAGTGTTATTTCTCAAGATGTTTTCCCCATCAAACTGCAAGGCCATTTCATAATTACAGTTATATCTCTAGTACCTGCCAGAAAGTCACAGGAAGTTCTTGCAAAAAGCTTTAAATCCACATGAAA
>NW_010391170.1:14881-33818 GCF_000710305.1 Buceros rhinoceros silvestris | reverse complement strand
AAACTTAATCAAGAATCACTTCTGCTCTTGGTGTGGCTGACGAATATGAATACAAAACCCATTCATATTTATAGTTCCAATTATGAAGAAAAATGTCCTCTACAAGGGAATGCTGGGAAGAGCCCCATTTGTTATCCTTGGCTAAGAAGTATTATTTTAACATAAACACCATGATGCATCACTAAGCACTGCAAGAAGACATCTCAGTGCGATCTGTGAAGTACTGTCTTCTGCAAAGCTCTTGTGAGCACTTCACAGGAAACCGACTGGTCACATACAACCGGCTTCTCCCATCTTCCGGCTACCAAAGCACTTCTAAGTGCTGCATTCCTTGTGAAAATGGTTTTGCTGTGCCAGAGAACTGAGTCAGTCACTGCTCTGAAGCAGGCAGAAGATGCAGACATATCTAAGAGCAAGCTCCCCTAAAACACACTGCAGCTTTTAAACTTAAAGCCAATGTATGTATTTTAAATAAAAAAAAAAACAATCCTCATTTTTATTTATTTCTTTTAAAGTGAATAAAACAAATTCATGAAGAAAAAAAAGTGAGGGTTTCTACCCCAGCTCTCTTGCTGATCACTGTGTTCTGGAAGATCGGTCCTTGCTTTCTAAGGTTACAAGCAAAGACATTCTGCTCCACCAACCGCTGCCTGGTTCTCTCTTGTCCTTCGGATATTTCTCCCCTCCCCTGAGTCTGCAGGCTGTCACTCTTCATACGAGCTGCAGCTCACAGCTTGGTGCTGCAAATCTCTTGCCTTCCACAGTCCATTGCTTGAAACTTTCTTCCCCAAGGCTGGTTTCTTCCCCAGGGGGGCTGCAGAGCAACCCTCAAGACATGTTCATTTGACCCATTCATTTATTAAGAGAACCTTGACACGTAATTAAGAACCATCCATCCAGGAGGTAACTATTACTCTCATTGTTGTCACGCTGTTACTCAATTATGAATGAGGCAATCTCGGTGATTGTGAAAACAGCTTCTAATTCTACAAAACAAGCCTTAAACCTAAGGCGTGCCCCATGGGACAACAACGCCGCTGCACACTCAGCTTTTATACTCCAAGCCATTTGTTAACCAAAACTCATAAAGCATAACCTCAAAGTGTCCTACTGCATGTTAAAAGCAGGAAAATTTATCAGTTTATGTTTATACCTCTACAGTATTTCAACAGTGCTGTTTTTAACTGCTGTTTTAGTAGAAAGACAACCCAAGCACTGCTTTCAAACATTCGCATCTTTAGAATGAGTCAGGGAAATCGTTTATCATGGGTTATGCCCTTCACAGTACAGGATTAAAGTGACAGGATTAAATTCCTAAATTTAGCAAGATTGGTCAAGAAAAGCAAAATGAGATGATTGGAGTAACACATAAATATGTATAGCAACATTCCCCTGCAAGGAAGAGGCAAAAGCTGTTCTGTCAAAAGCAAGTCTTTTCTGAGGACTGTAAGAGGTAACTGATGTCAAAAGCTGAACACTGCACAAAAGGAACTCACCTGCGACACGAGTCATCCTGGTGGAAAAATAGCACTGCTCTAGGTCCTCGAAATGAGCTGTGAGCCGCTTGCGTCGTGAGGCTAGCGTGCTGTTATACCACGGCTGCTTTTTGGTCTGAATGGAGAAGAGAGAATGTTGCAGAAAGGTAAAGCCAAGCCTGGGTTTCACTTCAATAGATTTTACCAAATCATGAACAATTTGTACATTACACGTGAAGGGTTTGATGTGTAAAACGACAATAAATGAAGATCTTGCCACTGTTAACAGTTATCCTTAGGGTTTTGCACTGCACCCTTTACCTTGGCAAAAGGAGAAAAGCTGCTTTTAGGTAGTTCCTGTCTCCTGAACCTTTGCAAATGATTCAATTTCAGCCCCATACGCAGGACAGACAGCAGCAACCCTTGGGGAGTCACATCTTCCATTTATACAGAGATGGTAGAGGCCAAAGATACCGGGCTTCCAGCTTCACACACCGAACAAACTGTACAACAAAATTCCTAGATCCCTGGCAGACCTCTCATTAAAGAGAGGCGTTCGTTTTAAAGAGTTAGTTACCGGATTATCTCTTTTGAAGCAGCTCAGCTTTACAGAGACTTACTAAGCAAATAAAGATAGAAGCCAAGGACACCATGAAGTTCAGATGTTAATTGAAAAGGAGTCCATGAAACTCCTCATTAAAGCCATTTCCCAACCTACACAAGCAGTAATAGTGAGAGGCAAAACCAGAGGAGTGAAACTAGGTAAGTAAGCTCTTCTGAAGCAAAACAGAAAACACAGCTCTTCTCCGTTTAATCACTAGTAAGGAAAGGGAACAAATTCCTCTGCTATATAAAAACCATGAAGAGCACCTTGTTTTTCGTTTAGTCTCGCATATCACATACTCAAAGCTAGCAGAGCAAATTTAAGATTTGAGAACCACTACAGTCCACTCAAATTCTGCTTATACCTGGATGAACAGTAATCTAATATTTTAGGGAGAAAGCAAAGCCCAAACCAACGGAACTTCCAGACCGTTTCCCATGCACTGACATTGCAGCTCACACTTGCACATTGAGAGCACCTATAGGCTATGCAGCTTGTTTCATCTCAAAAGCAACCCTGGTCTCAATACACAACTGGAACAACTAGAACTGGAAACAATCTTACATCAACGCCTTTTAACTACAAGGATCTACAATTTCACAGCTTTAAGAAATGCTTAACAGAACGCTTTTATAGCATCTTCCTATTAATTTTGCATGCTGGCCTGCAAGGGCTCCAGCCTCTCTCAGCACATCAGGAGCAGTCGGGCTCAAGATGACTTCAAGCATCAACAAATAATCACTTCAGTCTCAAGTTCAGATGAGCTGCCTATGACATGATGAGCAATATAACCCAGGCTCGAGTCTGACCTGCTGGATGAGCTCAGTCCACATCGAGATGGAATTGATGGTGGTATTTGCCTGCTGTTTGGACCTACTGGGTCTCCAGAGAAAGATTCCACCCAGAGCAGGTCGCAGGGTAGCATATGGAGACCCAACTGTGCTGTGAATCAATCTGCATTAAGCCACCTTCTTCAGATCCTCCACAGCTAAGCAGCCTAAACTGCTCATGTTCTACCAAAACATTTATTTGGTTTCTACAAAGTCTACTCCCTGACTACTTGTTAAGCAATGCTGGAAAAAGGAGCAAAATAAGGGAAAAGAGAAAACATACCCAAGCAATTTTATTCAACTACTAAAACTACTATAGTTGTCCTGTTTGAGGACATCAGTTCAACAGAGGGTTACTGTTATCAAGAGTGATTTCACTGTCTGAACTGCACCAAGTGCTCTAAAGAGACCTCTATCAACTGTTGAAAAGCTTCACAGCTACACACCGGCTCCAGAAAAGAAAGGTACTGCCACTAAACACTACCTGCACAATTCCCCAGGGCCTATGTGGCTTGTCCACTATTTACTCCTGCACCTCAGCTTCTGGAAGAAAACTGTCCCGTAGCTTTGCAGTGCATAAATCCTTCCCTATGAACATGCTCGTAAGCAGAAAGTAATGCACAAAGTAATTATAAGGAGAAAACAAACTATGCTGGCCATCCTAACAGAGATTCTTACTGCCAGCACTGCCCAATCGATGATTTTTGCCATGACTTACAATCAGAAAATAGCACAATTGAATTTGTATTCTTATAACAGTTTTTATGGTGAAGCCTTGCTGAAATTACACCACCTTTCAAAAGGAAGTACTTAACCTCAAGAGTTCTTTCAACTCCCCATCCAAACATATATTAAAGCTTAGTTTGAAAATTTATACTGGAGTATACAAATCTTGCACTCTTGAGGACAAAAAAAGATCATCATTCTCACACAAATAAGGCTGTCCTATAGAATGTCCTACAGAACGTCTAGAAAGTCTGGGTTGGTTTTGTGCACTTGTCAGCAGCATGTAAGCAGAAAGTAATGCACAAAGTAATTATAAGGAGAAAACAAACTATGCTGGCCATCCTAACAGAGATTCTTACTGCCAGCACTGCCCAATCGATGATTTTTGCCATGACTTACAATCAGAAAATAGCACAATTGAATTTGTATTCTTATAACAGTTTTTATGGTGAAGCCTTGCTGAAATTACACCACCTTTCAAAAGGAAGTACTTAACCTCAAGAGTTCTTTCAACTCCCCATCCAAACATATATTAAAGCTTAGTTTGAAAATTTATACTGGAGTATACAAATCTTGCACTCTTGAGGACAAAAAAAGATCATCATTCTCACACAAATAAGGCTGTCCTATAGAATGTCCTACAGAACGTCTAGAAAGTCTGGGTTGGTTTTGTGCACTTGTCAGCAGCATGGCTATGCTATTAATTTCGCCTTTAAAACAGAAAGAGGAGTACTGAGACAAGTAGTGTCAGCAGAGAATAAAGGGACCGTACCATATCAGGGTCCGGCATGTAAAGTCTCCATCCTCATTTTACTCGCTCTCTGAAGTGAGGTAGAGCTATAGTTTGTTCAAGCCAAAATCTCCCAAGACCACAGGAGCAGGAACAACAAGCATTTTCCTACAGATGGAATTTTCTCATTGCCAATTAGTTTTACAGCTGCAACCCCCCAAACGTGCAGGCACACCTATATGCATATCAGCCCGAAATTCAGCTGTTTTTCTTTTACATCAGCTGCTCAATCAGATAAGATCCAGCAGCACTTCTCCCTGTTAATCCACCAGTTTTACACTGCCTTGGGACACAGATGGTCCACCACCACCAGAGAGTACCAAAGGCATGAGCTGGCACACACCAAACAGTCCATCTGTCTAAATCAGAACCGTTTAACCTTTTTGAGCTGAGGGTATCGGTGTCATCTTCCCAGCCCAGCCGAATCACTCTGAGCTGCAAGACTGCGGCAGTGCTGGGAGGCCCCATGGATCACACAGTTTGCAGGCCTCCTGCTAAACGGCTTCACTGTATAGGGAACTTCTTACTTCTGTGTGAGTTTAGAATGTAGTTTGCGAGGTCCCAAAAAAGGACAAACGATGGAACTCCTGTATGTTTGGAGAATTAATGTTTGCTTTGAAAGTCAAGCCTGAGCCAAATTATTGAAGTCAATGCAAAGTGTCAGGGATTTACCTCCCTTCCCCAAGCGCTGCCCACTTGGGAGAAGAGATGAAGAGCAAAAAATATCCCCATTTCCCTGGAAGAGTCAGTTTAGGGAATAAATTCAGGCATCTAAACGTATTATACTGGATTTCTTCGATGATGTCAGCATGGACACTCAAAATCACGCACAGTCATTCCTACAGCTGTTGTCTTGGCTCCAGTTTGAACATAACACCAGGTAAAACCACCTGCCGGACTTGAGTTGACCAGTAGCCTGGACACGGACAGGGTTGTGCCCAATCTCCGTGTTAGCTCTCCCATCCCCCCTGTGCAGAGACACGTGTGTTACCTTACCTGAGAGCTGCCACTGAAGCCTGGAGGCTGGCTGTACTCCGTGGAGTCAATAATACTACTGCAAAACCAAAAGAAATAGTCTGCTTAAATCACTGCGCCAACATCCTTTATATTTTTTAACCTGTTTGCTATTTCCCCCTTCACATCCTGCAGCATACTTGCCTTTGAAATTGTTTTTTTCAGACAGGGAACACAAATTATTTTTTGTTTGGGGGGTTTGGGAGGGACTTTTTTTTTTAGTATGGGGATATCCTAGAGCAGAATGCTGTCACACACAATTACAGGTCGTTTCTAATTAGAACGCAAAAGTGTATCTTTTGCATTAAAATCACAGGACAAGATATGTGAAACAGCACTGTGAAAAGCTACAAAAATCATGTAAGACACTAGTATACCAGCCATCTCTGAAGATACACAAAACACAAGAAATGAAATACAGAAATAAACAAAAAAAATATTGACAGCCAGGATTACTATTATTAGAAAATTCTACAACATATATAGCTATCATGACAAAATATACCTTAAATCACTGTTTTCAAAACACAGCATATTTATGCAAATACAAGAGCTTTAACAAAATCTCCACAAGAGATTTGCGAAAGGATCTACTGGTATAAACAGAAGACAAGTGGTTCAGTACTCTTGCACATATGGGCAAAATATTCAGCTGTCACAATAAGACCCCAGAGCCAGATTAAATCAAAATTTTTAATTTAAATTTTATTTTAAATTTTTTAATCAAATTTAAAATACTTTGAGGACAAGAATATTGTTTTATTAATTTTGGAGAACACATTACAAACATGACCATGATTTACTCCTAAATTCTTTAGAACCCACTTGCTTCTGCAGTCATTTGGCTTGGACAGAAAAACTACCTGGGTTTGCTATTCTCAACCTCAGATTTAAGCTGAAGGTTTCTTGAAAAGCTGCCAGAATACTGCTACAGGTCCTGGTTTTGTGAAAGGTCATTGTATTTATTGATGTTTATGTCACAGCTGCCAGAGCTGATGTGGAGACTTGACATTCCTAGTCATAAAACAACCAGTTTGGCTGAAATGCTGCTTGGGCACCTGTAAGTCTAGAAGGATGCAACAGTGGTACAAGTGCTTAAATATTTCTCTGAATGTTTTAAAGCTCCCCTGGAGGTGGAAAGAAGTAGAAGATGAGAGATGATTTTGAAAGCCTCATTAGTGGTTAACTTGTAAGATGAGATTGATCAGGATTGTTACAGGCAAGACGAAAGCTGCAAGCCAAGAAAATCTGACAGATAAGAATCATTGTTTGCTGAGAGCTATTGCAAGGGAGAAAACAGCAAAACTTTCAAGCATGGTTGGGGACAACAAACTTTAAATTAGAATGTGGCCAAATGAAATAATGAAACAAGTACAGCAAAGCCTGCCAGGAACAGCACGAATAAGATGCTTGGCTGGAAAGCGATGAAAAAGTGCTGCACTCCAAGACAGGTACAGTGGCAATTAACAGCAAAACACACCAACTTAGAGCGTCTAGTCTCGTTTTGCTGCAGGTTGTCTGGTGATGTAAAGCCTTCAAGAGCGCAGACGTCATCTCCCTAACCAGAATACAAATTCAAAGGCTTTTCTGTGCGGTGCCTGCAGCTGAGTTAACTGGCGGATGCTTGAATGCTTTCCCTTTTAAAAATAGCAAATAATCAGAAAATTACTAAAGGTATCTGCAAATTCTCTTTAAAGAGCTGTAACATTAAGTTCAATTAGGAAACGCAGCTACACTAACACGCCATCTAAAAACCTGGAACAACAAAATTGCAGCAACCTCCAGACTCTAAATCCTATTTGTTATATCCTTATGGGGGTGGGAGGGGGCAACTAGAACAAATGGAGGGGAAAGATCAGGATTTCGGTAACTGAATCAGAGTTACCAGGCAACTGATTTTTAGATCAGAATCCTTCCCCAGAAACTCCTATTAGAGTGATAGTTATTGCTGTTACTGCCTAAATACACAGTCATGGAGTTGTTTATTGTATCTCCTATTTGCACCATTTACTGGTAGCAAAAATAGCACACGCGCCTGTTCACAAAAACCCTACACAGAACTATTTGTTCTCCTCCCTTATTCCTCCCCTCTTGCGCTCTATCAGTGTACAAGCCCAGCAATCTGCAACACTGTAAACAAGCACTATGCTATTACCCAATTTAATATTTCATCATACCCTGCACGAGCAGAAGAGCAAACGTGTTTCTCGAAGCAGAGAACGTATTGAACATGATGGCTCTACTTTTTTTTTGTTAAAGAACTTATGAAGGAAGATGGAGGGAAACATAGTAACTCCACGTTTTGAAGATGTTAAGAGTGTGGCATGAAAAAAGCTACAAACAATGGAAAGAAACAGAAGTCATGAAGTCAGCCTATGATTTAGAGGAAGTACATGAATATGAGCAAGTCGCTAGAGACCAGATCACACCAAATTCCAAAGAACTCTATTTTCTTGAACTTAAAATTCAAAGGCTGAAGAGATTTTCTTCCATCTCAGCATGGGTCTATGATAACCTTGTACTATTTCAAATTAGTAAATTTTTTTTATACAATTATGTTTCATTAGCAGGGCGTCAAGAACGTTAACAAGTCATATTCCAATTTAAATACCCCACTGTAATCCACTGATAAGTTAAAAAGTCTCTGCAAGTTTTCAACACTTTAACATGGGAGGGAAACCATCCCAAAATATATTTGTATTTCATTCTTAGTGGTTCACAGCATCTCCAAAATGCACTTTGGAGATTAAATACTTCAGTTAACAGAACTGAAAAAAAACGAGCATATTTTAAGCACCTTTCAGTTGTCCTGCAGCATTCTTTCTGAGGAGGAATCAAAGTCACCAGTTTTGAGATACTCTCAAAAGCTTACATCTAATGTTCGAAAAGAAAAGGAATTAAGTGGTAAGCCTATCTGGAATCTGGGGGACTCTGAGATGTGCTAATTCATGCCAATTCAATTACTAGAATTACACAAAACTGTCAGGATAGGATGAGGACAGAAGTTACTGGAGTCCTGCAACACCCAATGCCTAGTCAGACACTTTCTTCACACGCTACTTTCTCTTCAACCACTCAAGGCTACTTAATGCAGGAATGTCACAGAAAACAGAAAAGGGGTCCTCTCAAGCTAAGAGAAAAAGGCAACCCTACGTAGCCTAGCAAACCTCTAAATATCCTATTATATTACACCCCCTGCCAGAGAAGAAACCAAAAGTTCAAGACACAGCCGAGATGGAACCAGACAAGTGTAAGAAGATGGGGCGAAAAAGAGCCCACGATCTCTGTACCTGCCATGATGTCACCCACCACCACCTCCCCGCAGACCTCAGGTGAAGCACATCAATCCAAAGTCACTACAATATTTTGGCCTCTATCTTACATCTCCAGAAGCAAGAACTGAGAATGACTGACCCTAGGATGTGAAATAAACAGGCAAAAAGGAATAATAAGAAATTCTCAGTAGACTGAACCCAGTGCAGGTCTCATACACCACATTTTTTCCCCCCCCTCAACTCTTTCATCTAAAGTCCTGGGCTTAAAAATGTAATTCCAGCTTTCAACAGATAAAAAAAAGTTCTTTTACAGCTTGTTTGTTAGTTTGGCTCAAGTAAGACAGATACATTTCTATTCCTAGGTACAATCTTCTATTAAAAAAAGAAAGGTTTCTTGGCCTGAAGGTGTTTGACACGTAAGAAATTCAGCCCAACGCCACTCAGGTTTTCCCCAAGCAGCAGTATGACTAAGCAAACAGCGAGCAATCTCTTTAATAGCCAATAAGCAGAAAACCAGTAGGACTTGACAAGAATCTTATCAGTTTCTCGGCAAAACAGCAATAACCCACATCAAAAAATGCACCTGAACGCAAAGAATTAAACAAGCAGTGAAAAGCAGAATAACAAATGCTGTTCCCATCCATGTTGGCTACATTCCTGTCCTTTCCTTCAGGACCAGACAGAACTTCACAGAAATACCAGAGATTCTAGTCTCGGTGTCCAGAAATAGCATCGTGGTAAGAAATCCCAGCCAATATTGCTAGGCTTCTTCCCAGAGCACTGCATCTGAATCTCAGCAGGGGAGGAAATCCAATCATTTTTTTACTTACTTCTGGGCTATTAGGTTTAGAGCTGCTAATTACAGAAAAGGTACCACTACAATTCTGTAACAGAAGCCAACAAACTAGAGAACTCTACTACTAAGACACAGGAGAGATGATAATTTAATAACATAACTTGGCCCTGTGAAATCAGAGCTTTCTTACAAACAAAAACCACAGCTATAAAGCAGTGGAGCAATTCCAACCCTGGCACGTGCAACTTGGACACAAGAAGCATCTGCAATTTTATCATCAAGGAACCAGACTATACAATATTCCAGACAAAAATCCACATGGAAATTATGTTATTAGAAAGGCTTTTAATTAAATCCAAACAGGCAGCAGATAAACAGAATCAAGAGGCTGTGCATTTTAAATTTAGATCCTGGGAGCCCATACCTTTAGCCATTCACGCTGAGGAGGGAAGCCAGAGGACACCAATATCATACAAAATTAAGACCTTCCATATGCCAAGCAGGACTGCATAAAGGTAGCACGTATTTAACAGTATTATTTCATACAATTACAAAAGGTTATGACTCAGGTTAACTAGTCCAGGCTACATTTAAAACCATCACCTTTCCACAGTTTCTAGTTTAGAGCAGACTTTTCATCCAACTGAAGACTCAGATGGATTCTTCTTCACTGCTTTGCTCAAAGTTTATACCAATCAAAAGCAGAACAGGCAAACACCATACAGCTTTCAAAAAACTAGTTTTGCTGGTGTTTTGGGCATGGCTCAGAGAGGACTAGCAAGTACCGTGCAATATGTACAGCTTGAAATCCAGGTTGAGTTGCAAGCTCCATACCTGTGCGAAGGTGAGGGAGCCTCAAACTGCGGCACTGTACTGTCCTCACTGACTGGGGAGTAGGAGCCACTCATCTCCTGAAACAGAAAGGCACGTTACAGCAAAGATTGACACATGAATAGTGGCATTCACACAGTAATATCTGCTTGGCCAAGTAGATAACCAACTGTACCTACACTTACTCAGTTCTCACCTAGAAGTCTTTACTAAACCTGAAGAAACATGGAATAACCGAAAAAAAAAATCAGACTGAGAAATCCTACAACTGCAGTGCTTTTTGCCCCCAATGAGACAGTTCTGGACTTTATACTCCAAAAATCAACGGATTTGGATGCCATCCAATTGCCTCTAACCCACCACCTCACTTAAACATGGCAGGATAAGCAAGCTGTAGCTGTGTTTGAGATACACACAAGCTTCTCTAACAGCCTTCATGGCTGGAAAGTAGCGCTGGATTATGGGCCGTGGCAAGAACAGTCACCAGAAGACAGGGCAAAAGTGATACGTGCCCCAGACCTAAAAGAGGCTCTATCAGTCTTCTGTGGGGCAAGTGCACAAGAAACAAACTGCACATAAACTGGGCTTTGTCACCGCCCGACTAAGTCACTGCTGCGCACCCAGTGTGAGACTGTGCCTTTCATCTGCTTGAGAAATGGAAACGATGCAGGATGCTGCAGCTCATTAGTTTGGGGGGCAAAGTGTTGCAGGACAACATTACTAGTGCTTTTCAAACTCCCACTAGGTGCTCATTAGTTGTTGGGTACGAAGTAGAATATTTGTGAGAAGAGAGACGCCAGGCTCTGGAGGTCAGGACTAAGGTCACTATCACATACCAGCTACGTACCCCTGCTGCAGTCCACTGAAGTGCCTGATTAAAGAGCAGAAAAGCAGGTAGCTAGATATTGAGGTATCCCGCAGCTTTGGGAATAGCTTCTCCTAGATCTGAAGACCTACTTTACCAGTCTCAAAGAAACATGCTAAGGTGTTTATTTCCCAAGAGCTGAGAAACATTTAGGGAAATAGGTCTGAAAAATGCAGTTATCTACCATGTTAAAATTGGCATAGCTATCAGCTGAAGGGAAGTTCCTACAGCTGTCAATTCTATTTGTATTTTGATAACTCATGTGTATAAACCGGAAGTGAAGAAATCTAAAAGGCTTTTGGGCAGTGGCTAGGAGCTCATGCTGACTGCTTGAGACAAGCAAGAGAGAAGCAGACCTGCAAACTGATTCCCAAGCTCTAAGGGAATGTTTTGAGAAGCGGCAGCCTGATACATTCCCGAAACACCAGTATCATACTCCAAGATCAAATCACTAGAATGCTTAGAGAAAAGGACCAAGGAGGAACCTCAGGACTCAGTAAGGACAGAAGGATTGAGCTGATGGGTTTAGAAATACTCAGAGAATACTTCTTAGCAAAAAATCTCAAGAGAACCATATCATTGAGGAATTAAGAGAATTACAGCAGGAGGTGGCAGATTGCTTCTGTTGTGACATGCAGCAGGAGCTGGTTCTGCTCTTACCCAGCTTCTGTATTACAGCACCCCCCAATACCTCTCCATTTGCAGAGCAGCAGGCTGCTAAGATTTAAACAGCCTGTGCAAATAGCCAGAACACTGCAACATACAAAACTCCAAGTTATGATCAATATACTGGCTGCTGATTTCTAGCAATTACTCTAAAATATTTACTAGGAACACAAAGGAGTTGAAAGATACCATTCTATAAGAGCCAGGTTTCAATGAAGCCCCCTCTTACCAACCAGCAGCTCGCACACATCAACTAAATGAACAAATTTAAGTGCATCATCTGTTCATTTCCCCATTACGGACTCAAATGCCGTAAATTTAACACAGCAGCCCCACAGCAAGGCAGACAGCTTGATGAAAATGAAAAATTGCCGGAGTCAGAACAACGTCTGGGCACCTCACCTCTACTCGTTTAATATCTTCTTCCAGAACACTTAGCTCCTTCTGGATCTGCTCCAGTTGCTGTGGGTAAGAGAATGGGAGAAGTCTAAATCAATCTGCACTGCACTACCAAGATAAATTGCCATCTTGTCAGAGAGGAACCTGAACTATCTCAACTGGCACACTGCACAACTCAAAAGTCACGTGGCAGGAGGTTCACACGCGTAGATTAATGTAAGCATGCACACCAACCACATTCAAGACAAAGTGTGACACTGTGACACAGTGCAAAACAAGTGCACGAGGTACTTTGATATCAAAGAGACCCGCGTTATTCAGAGTAGTACTATTATGCTCCTCTAACATCTTTCATGCAAGGTATTTAGAACTGGTTTACAACCCTGAACATAATTAGAAAGAACACCTTGAAAGTGATCATTTCACCATTCAACACAATATGAAGTGTTTCAGTACAAGGTATTAAGAGTATTTCTCTTGCTAGCAGTTAGCCTGCCCTTTACCAATTTAAACTTACTGATAAAATCTCTGGATTGGCAAAAACCCCACTTATGACCATAGAGAGAATTGCTCCTGGTACCAAGCAAGTGCCGTGTGGCATTTTGTTCAAAGGTGTGATACTCACCTTGAATTACACTGTCAGCTCCAGTCAATTTGAGGGCTATTCCTGAAAGGGCCAGAAGGGGAATTCCCCTCTCACCCTTTTCTTCCCCTTCTTTGCATCACATGTAATATTTCTGAGGTTCAATTACTTTTCAGTCAGTCAGCAACCTGCTTCCACTCATCTCTAACAACTGTGAAGTCAAGGACTTGACAACTGTTTGCCCCTAAGCAAGAAAATCATGAAGTTACCAGCTCTAATTCCCCACCCTTGCTCAGCAGACACGTCCCATCCAAACACCCACAGGGCCTATATGCCTCCTTGCAAGACTCAAACACTCTCATATAGGTGAGACCTCCAAGTCTGGACCTAAATAGACAAAACTCAGCTCCAACGCAAGTCTGGTTTACTAAGACATACAAGTCTAGTGAATACATTGAGAACTGGACTCTCCTCAACTCACAGTAAATATCTACAAGCAGCTGCCACTGTGGCCTGTAACCAGAAGCTGTTACCAAGTTGCTAAGTCCCCCAAAGCTTATCAAACCCTCTAAAGGCCAGACAAATTTTTGTCATTTTGTATTTCCAAGGAAATACCAAATTGCCCACATCCAACGCTACTAGTATTGTGAGACATATTAGTCTGAGTATGACATATTCCCAAGAACATTTGGCAAGCTACTCTCAAAGGTTTATTCACTTGAGTGCTGAAGCTTGATCCTTTAAGCGGTGGAAAGTCTTGCTTAAGCAAAACCACACCCACCAGTTAAACCTGCGCTATTGGTCAACATTCCAAATACCTGTGTGCTGTGCATTAGATAATGCACCATTTTAATTTACCTTCTCAAAGTTGGGAAAAACCTTCTGTCCCTGAAGAGAGGAGAAGGAGGAACTGCTGGGTCCACACCTGGTTCTAATATGGTGGCTGCTTCTTCCTTGGAATGAGGTGACATTGTATTTACACCCCAATCTCTCTACTCTGAAGGTTGCAGTTTATATTTAATTTGAGTCACAGACAGCACAAGCTTAATGGTTTAAAACCAGACTGCCACAGATAATTTACAAATCACTGCTCCATAACAGATAATTCCATTTTCACTTGCAAAACCCACAGCACGAATAGCAGGTGGTGTTACAGCTCCAAGATTCATGGTGAAGTGACACTTACGGAGCATCGCTCCTGCCTGCGCTCAGCTCCAGCAGACAAATACCATTAGTCCCCCACTTTTATAAAACCCATTTAAAAAGAAGTTACACAAACACTTAGACGTTCCAAAACTACAGCAAGGAAACAAGCTATTCTACAATGTACTGGCTCACAGCCAAACCGAACAACCGAAAAGTAACTGACAGTTGTTGTCAGCACGTAAACAGGAGACCTTTTAGCAGGCAGAAGGGCAGAGACCTTTTTATTGGCTAGCTTTTGTTAACTATCGCACAGGGCCAGAATTACACCACTTGGGACTTCACTTGCTAATTATTCTTTCTAGTTACATTAAGGCAAGCAATTTTAACTTACTGTAAACTTACCCAACAGTAGCAAGTCTAAAAACTAAGCAAGTGTGTTTTGTGCTTATTTTAGGAAGAGTATTCTCACACCGTCAGCAAATGCCCACACTGAGACTTTTTTTGGTACGTTGGCTCAAGTGTTTGATGATTTTGCTTTAATCTATCAAAGACCTTAAATCAGTCAATGTTCATTCCAATTTAACTTTGAAAAATGAGACTAATAATTTATAAATGTCCCTCAGTGGCTGGCAATTAAGGGAAGCTAAATGAATTGTAAGTCCTTACAGCAGATCCAGAATTCTGGGCCCTTAATTTGATTTTCACTATGTTGGGCACAGAAAGCAAGCCAAGTCCTGTCCCAATGATGGGCAGAATCACGCCTGTCAAACTGCAGATTAAGTCAGCAAAAACATTTAGAATGGACACTGAAATGTATGCTAAAATACAAGTATATACTATAAACTCTCTTCTCAGACACAGACACTTTCTCAGAATGGAATAGGCCAATGTGGACAAGGAGAAAGCTTCAATTCAGCAGTTAAGCCTTATCATTTCAACTCCACTGGATGAAGTGTTCAGGTCCCAGGTTACACACAAACACATACATAAAAAAGAAAACCAATGACCTCAAAATTGCCCATGTTTCTTATAATCTCTGGAAAAGGGATTTCAGATATTACAGTGAAGCAGCAGCACAGTAGGAAAGGCAGGCTCTCAGACTGTTCTTTTTAGGTAACCTTTCAGATCCAAACCCCCCAAAACTCTAGTCTGAGGCTTAGACACACATACAAAGAGTTATTCAAAGACAACTCTCAGCCTTGGACTACGCGGGTGAAGTGAAACCCAGTGGTTAGAGTTGTGCAGAGACACCCCACTGTACCACTGAGTTTCCACATGAGACTCTTGGGTAGAAATATTAATTCGGACTGACACAAGGTGACACCAGCTCGTGGTCAGTTTGATTCCAGCTGGCTGTCTACTAACCCACGTAGCTGGGCACTGCACTAAGGTTTCGTTCTTGGGCTTCCTGTTTTTCCCAGACCAAGGGCCCCTCAGGAGGCAGTGACTTCATCTTTTGTGTTTGTACAGCGCAGACAAGTGGTCCTGACCGGGTCTCCTGATGCAAGTTCTACATGTTTGCAAAAAACTAAAAGCTCAGCAGAGCCTCCCAGTGCCACAGAGACAGAATGCATGAGAGAAGGAGTCATACACCCTCACCGACTGTCCAATTCTACAAAAAGCACAAGCAAAGATCAGCAGAAGTTATTCTCTACAGATATACTGTGAAATCACCAACGCTATTCCACCGAGTGGCTTAAACAGAGCATTTGGATTCATACTTTGATAGCTCACAAGTCACATTATGTTCAATCACACACCTTCAAGGCTCCAGTCCAAACCCCTCACACATTCATCACAATATACACCATAGATCAAGAAAAACAGATGAGACTATTACCAGAGGGAGCATCTTTTTTCCCCAGATACACAACGCCACTGCACCACCCAGAACAGGGTAGAAAATACCATCTGTCCAGCTGAGGAGGATAAATTGGGCAGTCTCTGTAGATAATCCCTTCATTCCATCCCACGACTTCATCCATCCATCATGATCTCTTCCTCCTCCTTGCTCTTCCATCAACTACTGCTCTAGCAAACTTCAGGGTAAACTTAAGTATCAGCAGCTGAAGCTCTCCTAAAGGTACTCAGTGAAATTAATTTCTTCCCGTAGAACCCAGTACCTCAATGTCAACTCTACAGCGAGTAAGATCAATTTCTCTCCTGGAAACCAGTTAGAAGTCTCGTCAGTCCCTGGGTTTTCCTTCCATTACCGCTTCAGATACAGAGCAACTATGGCAAGGAAGTAATCTTCAGAGTTGAGAGATTTTAATCTTTTAAATTATTTGCAAATCTCACTTATTTTGACACAATACTTCACCGTTACACAGTCTTTGCACAAGTGGAGAAAGGTTTCTTTTGGTGTGAAGGCAAGAACACACGAGCCTCCAGAAGTTACTTTCTTTGGCGCAACACGGCATCCAAGACTTTCAGATGCATGGCAGTCCATCTGTAACATATTTATCTGCAGGGAATATTTCTTCTCTTCAATCAAAACTTTCTCCAAATGGCAAATGTTTCCTCTTAACTGGGGACGAGCTAACAGAAAGGTTTGAGAACATACTGGTTGTGTTGTTTGACACCCAGGATTCCAAAGCGTAGGAGGAAGGAGATGCCTGGCTGATCAAAAATGTGTTTCTTATGTTGAATTTTCCTCCATCTTATTTAAACCCTCCAGTCTGGATTGCAAGAGTACTGCGCTCTCTGCTGCAGTAAGGACAGTCAGACTATACACTGATGTTTCTGTGACAGTCTCCAGCTTGCTGCTCACACACTAGCTGTGCCCTTGGCTTACTACCACTGCAGTCAGAGCTCATGTCTCTCACTGAGTAGCTTAGAAATGCAAATAGATTTTAAATACCAGTTATTTAAGTGCAATGCATAGTAAAGAGATTTCTATAGCTGTAAATTCACCTCAGGAGTCCTGGAATGTAATCAAGACTATATGACAACTTAAGAGCGTGACTGATTTCTAGTTCTGTCACCTCCTCTTGCTTACTCATTAGTTCATCCATGTGTGTATGCACAGAACAATAAGACCTGACAGATTAAGTGATTAACACCTGGTAATGACATCCCTGGAGAATTCATGCCTCTCATTCCCTGCAATTATCCCACAATAACTAATAACTCCTCTTATTTTTAGTATTTAACATGCTCACAATCTGGAGTAAGTGAAGACAGCTGGGTAGATACAGGCATTTGAGGCTGGAAAGAATCACAGTGATTCTGAAATGCTGAGCAGGCAACTCTGTGCCACAAACCTGAGACCTTTTGGGATTACTTCTCTGTCCCAGGACATTTACCAGCTAAAAACAGTCCCTATGCATTAGCAGACATAAAAGAGATCTTGCTTGGTAGGTATGAGAGACTTAATGCAACATTATCATTAGAAAGAAAAAGCCCAAGAAACATAAAAATGAAGTGACAGCTGCCAAGAGAAACACGAATTCATCTAGGGAGTATCGCCTGTATGCTGCAGAACTTGATTTGTGATACTAATTGTTAAGCTCTGTAGTCTCCTCCAGCCAGCAACGGCGCTGCTTCACAGCAAATGCTCCATCTGGATGCTGAGCTAACAATGTCTCAGGACAAATTATATATATGATATGGTGGATCTAACTTCATTTGGTAACATTCAAATCCTGACAAGGCAATTAGTAAGATCTCTTTTTAAAGCAATTAATATAAAACTGGGGAGAATTTTTTTTAGTAACTGATATCATCAGCTCTCTTAAAGCATTTGAGACAAAAGAACGTGTGATCACCTAAAAGTAAACAAAGTTAAACTTGCAAAAGTATTTCTGCAACACAGCTGAGCTTTAAAAGTCTGGCAGGAAAATATTAATTGTTAAAAGTCACAGGTTGTCGCGTTTGGTTTCCTTTGAAAATAGGAATAAAAAATACCCAAAGTCAAGTATTTCATTATTAAACTTGACCTTCCAGGCTCCTTGGATCCTTGATATCAACAGAACAGACTGCTGGATCAAAACAAATGGAGAGGGTGCATCCAATTACCTGAGCACACATGTGGAAAGGCAGACAGCCATGCCCAGCTGGCCTGAGAGGCAACCAGCTATTGCTGGTGATCAATACATTTCTCCCCTCCAAAACTATCTGTTATTTGTTGAAGAAGTATTTTCAAGCTTTAGACATTTGGTTTTGATCTTTTTCAAAGTAAGAATTTGTTTTTCTATTAGTATTGCCAAGGATTTGGGTTTTATGCCACACTGCCATAGGACAAAAAGAAAATTAAATACATAAACTTAAAAGAAAAAGGAGCTGCAAATACCTTTGTGCAAAGAACATGCAGTGAATTTCAGCTTGAAAGATCAATATTTTGGAGAGTTATGAACACATCAAACAGGATTTTTAATAGAAACTTCTGCAGGTACTGAACCTCACATTTATCTTCTAGTGAAATTATCAAAGTACAAGAGGCATTTGTCAAAATACTTGACTACAGCAATATTCTGAATTCTTAAGTACAAGTCCAGAAAGACACAGTTTTCTTCTAGACACAAACCACCCCCGATAAGCTCAAAAGTCACCATTTCATGAAGGCAGGAGAAAAACCCACAAAATTTATGAGTAAAATTAGTAAGGAGGGTTACAGGTAGTTAACTATATGCTTTGAACACTTACTGTACCAGTACACTAACTCTACAACAATATCTGCATTAACTAACAGAGTACCTGGTCTCTACGTAAGAGCTTGCAGTGTGTAATAAATAAAATCTGTTAAAATTGTGCAATAAATAATATTCAAAGACATTAGGAAACAAAGTCACCAGGCAATACTACATTCCCTTAAACAATTAAGCCAAAAATTTGAAACAATCACTCCCAGTCACACACAAAAGAAGGTTTTTTACTGAGAACTTCACGTTACAGCCATGGCTTACTGACTGAAACTGCAATTGCTCTGCAGTCATTCC
>NW_010391170.1:428-14792 GCF_000710305.1 Buceros rhinoceros silvestris | reverse complement strand
ATTCCTGCTAGAACAAGGTTTGAATTAAGAAAGGCAAAAAGAGAGTGTTCCTCCCCACAATAAACCCGCTCGTCTGACTCAAAGCTATGCGTAGCTGTGTTGTAGAAGAATTCCGGGTTGCAGCGTGTTCCTTGAGTTCCATCCTTATTTCTTAAACATTCACCTATTACAGCACCAGAAGAAACTACAGTAAACTCTGGCTCTGTTAACCTTCCTCTGCTTTACTGCATTATTAAAACGGCCATTTAAACCCCCTTCTTAGCTTTCAAACCAGCACCTGAGGCTTTCTGCCGTCTGGATACACCTTCTCCACCGGCACAACCTTTCTCAAACAGTAGCTCCTCTAGTACCAACCAGAAAACTCCCTCCTGAGAGGAGTACTTGTCACAAACTCCACCAGCTACCAGGAGGACCTTGCAACTTACTGGAACGGACACATCGACTGGCTTAATTTACCCTATGGGTATAACTTGATTGCTTCTACCCACCAGTCCTCGTCTTAAAGAACGATTGCTAGCAGCAAGTCTGACAAGTCCCCATTTCCCTCAAAATAACTGGTAGCCAGACGCTAACCACTATGGGAGGGAGAGAACTGACAGGTCTGCGCAAAAGTCTCTTGAGATGTGACAGTCTGCATTTCACTTTGGAACATAAAGGGAGGTAAGAAATAACATCAGAGGAAGTCTTGGCAGCAGAGGGAACACGCAAGCAGGGACAGCAATGATCTGAAATAAGCTGTGTGTTCCAATAGGCTTCAGGATGTTCCCAAGGCCATATTCAGAGGATCTGCAGCAACATTAAAGTTTCTTTAGCCTTAAAAGAGATGGTGTTCTTGTACATCATTACTCAAGCCAAGAGCAGATGCAGATGAGAGGGGAAAGGTTTCCTGGGCATTGAAAAAATCAAAGTCAGTGGTGGAACACTGTGCTGTGGCACGTTAAAAACCAAAACCTAAACAATTTCCCTTCCCTTCATCCATCCCACTCAGCACACGCAAACTGAAGTAGGTACCAACAGCCCCTCCTTCTGGGAGAGCTAACTCAATTTCAACTGGAGGAGGAGAACGTGAAGCCATCACCAATGTTGTGGTACTGCCCCGAGCACCAGGGCACTTGAATCACTACAGGATTACTCAAGGAAGAGCACCCTGGCTAAGCTCTATATGAGCCTCCCAAAGCACCTACTTCTAATTCACCCCCTAGACAAAGGCGGCGTTACCAGGAAACTTCCCCACTATCTTAACGGTCCCTCAAGCTGCACCGATTCCTGATGGCAGGTGTTTAAGGAGCACCAATGGACTATGGGCAGAGCCTGCACTGGTTCTGCAGTAAAGCAGCAGATACCTCAATGGTTTCGAGCAATGCTTGTGTCTTTGCTGTTTATGCAAAAGCTAATAATAATACATATTTCTTCATTTTTTTCCAACCCAGAACAATTAAATAAAGACTATGCTTCATACTAAACAGGCTCAGAAGTGGAAGCATGCCATTCTGACTTCACCGATACACTTAGTAAAATCTCAGCTCTCACATTTACCTCTGACATTCAGGTATCCTAATAAACAGCATTTTTGTCACTTCTCATAGGATAGTATGCCCAGCCTGGTAGATCTCATACATCACAAACGCAACTATATCTTGGACTCAAATTTTCCCCTTTGGTTAGTTCCTTGTCATTACCCTTGGTGGTTCTGGTCAGAAGGCCATGGATATCTGTGGGCAGACGGACTCTAAACAACTTGCTTTGGCATGACTCCATAACCAGACCCTCAATCCATTCTGGACGAGGCCTCTTGCAACCACCACCTGGGCACGGCTCAAGTTTGACCTTACAGTCACATTGCTGGGTCTTATGTTCTATCAGAAACCATGACCTCCAAGAAAGCTTGTCCTTCTGCTGCTTTCACAATCATTTTTCTGGTATTAGGCTTTATGCATTGCATGATACTATAAATGGTAAGTCCAAAACCGTGAAAGACCACATATGTGATTACGGAGCACTCTCACATTCCTCATTTTGAGATAAATAAGGAAAGGGCACAGAATATTCATTCTTTTATGACACAGCATTAGTCATGGCATTTGATACACTCAAGAACAACATTTTGAGTAACGATTTCACTCCTTTCCCATCTTTCAGTTTTTCCATCACAGAAAAAAATTAATCTTGTTTCAAGAATTTGATGTAAATTTACAGCAAGGAATCTCTATCTTCCCACATGCTTCACTAGTGTGAGAGAGAAAGACAAGTGATTAAAAACCAAAACCATCACATGTAAAGAGATTAATTTTCCTTTCCACGTGGTGTCCCCAGCCTGAGATTTCCCCAAACATGCCTTGCCTTTTCCTTTGCAGAGATAATGCCAGACTAACACATCACTTAAAAAGAAACAGACTGCTAGCAGCCAGCAGGAAAGAAAGATCGCACCCACTGAAACACAAAGTTACCTCTCGTTTGTTTCTCCTGGCAACTTTGAGAAATTCCATGAGGATCTGCAATTGGGCAGCATGGGACTCCTGGAACAGTAAATAAGGATGTGTAACTCTTCCAGACATATTAAGAGAAAAAAAACCATTCAATTTTATACACAGAATTTCACACTGAGCACGGAAAGAGCTTTCATTTAGGGGTGAAGAAGAGAAAATAGCTCATTAAGGCAGTTGTAAGGATGGTAGTTTAACTTTGCCTCCTGGGCTTTAAGGTTTTGTTTGGTTCACGACAAGTTTTTCCACGAAGGCAGAAATCCTTATAACAGCTTTTGGCTGTGCGTTACGAAAGACTCAGTAATAAGCTGAAATGCCTTTCAGTTTTGGCTACTGCATCTGCAATCAGTTTGGAATACAGGTTCTTCACAGACTCATCTGCTGCCCTGGAAGATCATTAGCATTCACTTTGTGATTAATGTACTAAAGCATGAAGTATTTATATAAAAACACCTCCCCTCAAAATTAACATTTGTGTTTATGTAAAGAGATTGCTGCTGAGGATTTCTCCAGTCAGTAAACATATTTTGGGGTTATTTCCTTTCCATCAGAACCACAACTTGTGTAAATATCTTATTCACCCTTGCAAAATCAAGAAGTCATTCCCAATCCAACTTCTCCTCAACCATTTCAAAGCACCATCGAAATCCACCCTCGTACCCAAAGTTCACTGGGCCAGATGTTGTATTCCAGTTTCATTTAGTAGGTCTGGCTCTCCTAACTGGAAAATGATCACTTGAGACCAACAGCGTAGAATGACCAAGTACATGAGCACTGTCCCAAACCAGGTACGTTGCAGATAAGTCACAGGAACAGCTTGTTTCATATTGTATCCATCTTCACACCAGTCTCATATATAAGACATCTGAACTTTCCTTTCAAGAATTAAATGTTTAAAAACCCTTTAGAGATAACTATCACATGAGTTCTATGAGTTCCAGAAGAAACTGAAAGGTGTTTTTTTTTTCTTTTCCACAGCTTCATTGAGTATATCCTTAACCCATATTTTGGACTTCTTTGTGCTTATGACCAAGAAAAATCTGATATTTACTTGTGCAACAGTCAATTTGCCAACATCTCCATATGCCTTTCTCCGCTGTAGCCACTTTCTCTTATCCTTTTCAGCTTTCCCTGCTCATCTATACAACCCTGCCAGCAACAACACTATAAGCACATTATGGGCACTACAGTCAAAACGTCAGTTTGCTACAAAGGCCAATTTCAACACCAAAACAGAAGACAAAAATTCTGAGCCACTAACTCAGCAACAGAATCCTACTTTAAGAAGATAAAAGCATGAAAAGGAAAAACTTCTGACTAGAGAACAGCATCCATTTAAATAGGCCAATAGAAACTTCTTACTGCTTCCAACTGCTTCTTCTTCTGCACCAAAAGCTCCAGCATCAGGTTGACATTGGCCAAGTCAAGATTGTCTTGATCAGTCCCCAACAAATCTTGAATTATCTGCCACCTATGGCCATTCTAGAAAAGAACAAGAGATGGTGGAGAAGACAGTGAGTTCAAGCCATCCAGGGCTATATCCAGCAACAGACAGCAAAAGCTACACGGCAGTATTTCATCCCTTTGTAAAATTTTTCAAACCAATTCTCAGGAATCAGAATTCCCAACTCTCACACACACAGGATACAGCTCTTCCGTCCTGCTGTGTAACTGCTTATCTTATTCTGAAGATTTGTGCTTTATGAGAGCACAGCCGCTACTAGGAAGAGATTATTTCTCAGCCACAGTCTTATCTGATTTGTGCCCTAGTTTCTGAAAACATGTTTCTATGCGAAGAAAAAAACCCGTGTTCATCCAAGCTTAGCTGGATTACATCTATCTGAAATGCTGTTAAGTGAAAACACCTTTTAATTTTTTTTCCAAAGTAACAGGTGAAGCCCTCATGCTAAATTCCAATGAAAGAAGATAGTATCAGATTTTTTTCTATTCTCACCTCCCACGCTACTCCACTTAAGAGTATTTCATGAGAAACGTGAGAGCAGGAAAGAAAATGGAACTCATCAGGGTGATGCTCTTGTTCACTCCTTCCTGAGGAGGACTCCTTAGAGAGCCAGCACACTCCCATGCAGCCCATTCTTCCCTACAGGCTGTTTGCTCTTCTTGTCAGTAAAAAGGAATCTTTTAGCACAGGAAAGCCTGAATAATAGGTTAATGCTAATATTGCCTTACATCAAAAAGCTTCAGGAACAAACAGCAGCATCTGAAAGGTCTTTAGGCCTTTTAAGACACGAAGCTGGATCAAAAAGTCTGCTCTATAAAAGCTATGATCAAGATATTTAAATCTGCAAGACCTAGAAGTGCCATCCAGTTTAAACCAGACATTTCCTCAGAGGCTTTAGCCTATTTCTATTTACTAGATTAAGACAAATAAAACATGAAACATCCACAGAGAACACGCAGCTTAAGTTTTTACACAACTGTCAACAGAACCTGTGGCAACACAGGCAAAAAACTCAATTTCATTCTGGAACAATTGGGGGGGGGAGAATGTAATTTTTAAGCAAGTCAACATGGTTTGAGACAAACTTTAACATAACAATGTACTAATTAAATGTAATAGTGCTGAACTATTCACAAAGCTTCAAAGACGCCTTAAAGTGATTTCTTAATGAGACAGTCCATGACCAAGAAGCAGTGCATTTGCTGCAACATGCCTTGAACGACTTCTCTTAATATCAAAAGTAATACAAGAGGACAACAGGCACATTAGGAGCTGGTACAACAGCTAGTTTTCTCTTTTTGGAGAAGCCAGTATTTTTTATTTGCTGCCAAAGTTACTGTACCTGCCTTCAGGTCAGCTGCATGCGTTTTAAACCAGGTATGGCTCATGCATATTTTATATTGAATACGGCATAGGACTATTTTATATTGAATATAAACTCTCACTGTGAATAAGCTAATGAATTCTTAAAGCATGCTCTTTCCTAAAACACGACCACCAAATGCATTGCTTTCTGCAACACAGCCCCTAAGTTAAAAACCCTCTCTGTTGAAGTGCTATTAACTGACAACAACAGGGTCTCCATGATTTTTGACGCTACTTTGCAACATTTTTTATGAATTGCAGAAGCCAAGGAAGGAATCCAGACAGAGCAAGACAAACATGCAAGTTTCCTGGTTAATGTCATATATTCTTTCTGATCTTAACGTACGAGAGCATCCACTGCTGCTGTACAGGGTCTTTCATGAACTGAGGTCACAGATCATGCTCTGATTCTGTGACAAGAAGCAGCTCTAGAAGATATCCAGGCAGCTTTATCTGGGATCAGCATCAGAACACCAGCACTTGAATGCATCCTTCTCCCTCTTGTGGTTGGTATTAGCCTTCCTCCCATTTATTTCTCTGTAAACTCAGCTTCTCACACATGATCAGACAAGCCTGTGGAACTTCTAATCATCCATTACTCTTGCTATAGCTGTAATTTCCAACACTGAATGAAAATTATTACCTTTAAACAAGTGTTTCCACGGGTAGTTTCCCAGGTTATATTCAAACACATCACAGGACACTTAGCTACACTAACACAGCTTGTCTCTGCACATAACACTAGCAGGAAGAACGAGAGTTACCAAGGTTGAAGGGATCTAGCGCCACTGATATTGCTATTATTTCCTCCTAAAGCAAGTTACAGCATCAACTCAACAGCATAATTTCTTCTAAATCAAACCACATAATGACACAACTGCTGCACAAAAACATTAAATAAAGTAAAAAAGTTGGAACATACGGTGCTACTCACTGAATGGTCCAATTTGAGTCTTTTCTCCTCAGATCTTTGCTTCTGTTTAAGAATAAGTTCATTGACTAAAAAACATAAATGTCAGGGAAGAGATTGATTTAAAGTTCAAAGATTGATTTAAAACAAGTATGATTCTACCTCAATAGTTTTTCTGCAGTTATTAATTCCACAGTAAGATTATCAGTAATTAAAACTGTAGATTTCCCTGCTTTTTTTCCTCATCAATTTCTTCTTTTGTCAAGGAATACAATTCCTTTGACAAAGAACAATTCCTTGACAAAGTTTTCCAACTCCAAAGCAGAAGTGTATCACAGAAGAATATAATTTACTACAGCTCAAAAACAGGCACAGCTGAAGAGAACAACGTTTTCCTTTAATCACCATGTGCATTTTTAAAGATATATTTTTGCTACAGTTTTATTTCACATCAATTTAGTGTCTGGTGTGAAGAGTGAAAGAAAACTTCAAGCCTTCACACACACATTTACAAGCTTTTCTCCCCTCCACCACAGCCCTCCACCCCCTGAAGGCAGGTGCACAGTACAATTGAGTTTTGATATTTCACACAGCAACATGTTTCCTTCGATCCCCATAACAAAGTTTCAAACTCTATTTCCAGTCAGGAACATTTTGCTCTACTGTTTAAGAAGCAATCAGTTAGGATTGCATAGGTCTGTGTATGGATAGCTTCTCTGTATCTAATTTACACATACTTACATCACATGGACCTCACTGCAGCAGCCAAAACAGCACAATATGTAATACAGCCTCCCCCTTCAGCGCCCGTGCTTTGTAAACAGGGCATGTTCTTGATTATTAGACAGACAACAGCGCAAGACAACAAAAGTAAATAAGAGATGCAAACCTCCAGCCATCAGAAAAACATCTTCGCTTTGCTTTTCTTAGCATGCAAACAGCAGCAAGTCAGCCTCACTACAGTAACTCAGTATACAGAGCTGCTGGAGGCAGCAAAGTATTAGCAATTTATACTACTAACCACTTCATTTTTTTCCAATAAAAACCACAGTTGACCAAAGGGCTGACATTTGGATTTTATTTTCAATACCCAGAAGCTGGTTATTTATAGGACAAATTTCTAAGTGCCCGCCTTCCTTAACAACCGAGATGTTTCTTGTGCAAGCAAGCCCAGAGCTCACCTAAGAAGTTGGGATAAAGATGGTCTATGTTGTCCACCACATAGTTGCATTTGGGACATCTGTTATTGTCCTCCAAGCTCTGGTGAATACATTTATAGCTGTTCAGAAACAACAAGAAAAATGGAACAAAACAAGTGAGCCAACATGAACGGAAACATAAGCACAAGGTAAATAATATCAACCTTAGATAAGGTACTTTGTGTGGCCAAGATCCTACAGTGGAGCCAAAACGTGCCAGTATTAACTCAGAGCGTGCTACGGTAGAAAGACAGCAAAATTTCTTGGCAAAGATTACAAAAACTATTTATATACTTCACTCTTGCTTTCCTGAGGATTGTGGCAACACGGATACTTCAGCCACGCTTCCATCTCGAACTCGCATCCCCCTTCCACAGGTAGGGGCTAACAAACAGACTGCATTATTCAGAAGCAACTCTTCTGGATTAGCCAAATACTTGGCAAGCGACATTAGAAGCTATTACACATTTTGGATAATTGAGCAGAGGAAATGCTTCCACCAACCACTCACACTTCCCCTGACCTCCTAGCTGTAGTTCTTGCCAGAAGTGAATTCACAAGTGCTCTCTGTCAAGTTTGTAGAGAGACAGAGTAACGACAAGATGCACTTCAGCATGAGATTTAAGCATGTCACCAAGACCCTAGCTTGATGTCAACTGCTGGTAGAACATCATGCAACGACAGTGTTACTCTGTTCTCTCCAAACAAAGATACTTGAATGCTTCTCATCTTGGGCTTTTAAAAAAAAAAGTTACAGATCACAGGGATAAAGTGTTACTACAGAGGGCATAAAATCAACTCTTATCTTACCTGTTGCAGGTCAAAAAGTTTCTGAAAGTTAACTGAATCTGCTGCTGGAGAAAGTGCTTTATGCTACTGAAATACTACTTCTGGTAAAAGGTAGGTGATTTGTTTCCAGTTGACAGACACCATAAAAGTATAATGTGCTCAGGACATTAAAATATCACAGTCCAACACGCATTCCAAACCCTAGTTGAGAGGGGCAGCAGATAGTTCCACACCTGCCCCAGAGGGTTCTTGTACTTCTCCAAGCGAAGTACAACTCCTCATGACAGCCAGAGATAACAGACTGAAAAATAAGTGGATCTTGGGCCAATTTCATACAACAGAAACAAGCCCAAAGCATATCCTCTCTCAAAATGTTTACCTTGCAATAGGCAATGCGGGAGTCACTTCAACGTAGGCAATGGGAGTCACTGTACATGGCCTGTCACGAAGGCCAGGAGGATCTCCCAACACCAGCGCTCACTCCCATGACCTTCACTGGGGTGGGTCCAACAGAAGCAAAGTGATAAACTGGTCTGACCTTGGGCACTGGATGCTACCAGCAGTTTATGACTTTTCTTCTTTACAGAGGAAAAAACTGGTAGCACAACATTTGTTTTAAACACAAAGACTTCTTTAAAATCTAACTAGTACCTTCTTTTAAAATTTTATTTTAACGTCTTCAGTGCAGGGACAGAAGACAGAAAAGTAACAGAAACTCAGAAGGAAAGGGATTCACAACAACATCAGTGCACACACACTGTAAGAGACATTTTGTGCATTACAAAAAAAATCTTACCAGAAGCTGTGTCCACATTTTGTCATGTAGGCTTCTTCAATCATATCAAAACAGATGGGGCTGAAAATGAAACAAAAACAACACAAACCAGATCACAAAGATGTCTTTTTATGTTAAAAAAGGAAGGAAAGTAGTATTCATTCAAAGCAGACACCTAATCACGCTGAGGTACCATTTTTTGTTTCTGAAACCCAAGAGAACACAAGAGCAACCAGGCAGCATAGAGATCAAAAGGGCAATCAACTGTTCTTTGAACTCGGGTTGATACTGCAGTTTGCTACAATTAGAAACCAGGTAAGTGTTCAGCCTTGAAGCTTTCAACAGTTGCAAACCAGCCAAACAAACCCAGAACACCTTCAACAGGCAGGGCTGCAGAAGAAGCTCCTCACCATCTGCACTAGGTTTCAAACAAAATGTTAAAAACCTGGTTTTCAAATGAACAGACCTTTATGAATGGCATCAGAATTAGTTCATCCTTCCTTTTTTCAGCCAATAGCTATCTACAATTAAAAAAAAAAAAAAAGACTGAGCAGAACAGAAATGGTCACGATGTCACAAGAACAAGATCTAATAAGCAGGAGGCAAAGGTGCCAAGGCAGGGGTGTGCCTGCAGAGCAGTGCCAGGCAGCAGGCAGGGCTGAGGCTGCTGAGGAGCACAGCAAGGGTACAGCACAGTCAAGAGAGGGAACCAACAGTCACACATGGTGTTACAATAGCAAAGGAGAAGACAGCAAAGGTAGAACATGGAACTGCTCATAAGGAACAGAGATTCCAAGACTAGTCAGTGACCCAAGTGCAGCCAGGTCTCTGGGAGGGATCACCACAGACCAAGCAGGTAGCTGAAGAAAAGGAGGATATGCAAGCAAGCAGTGCTCCACGGGAACCTGAGCAAGACAAGAGAAACGGGAATTCAGTGAGATAGGTAGTGGCAGAAATCTGTCTCATCATCAAGCGGCTGTGACATGTTTGAAAGGAAACTGAAACACA
Source organism: Buceros rhinoceros silvestris (assembly GCF_000710305.1). NCBI lineage: Eukaryota > Metazoa > Chordata > Aves > Bucerotiformes > Bucerotidae > Buceros > Buceros rhinoceros. Next base: position 4,801 of record NW_010391170.1, on the reverse strand, counting down.
AACGAATGCAGAGGAGAGATGCATTTAACTTCCAGCGCTGCCTGCGGCTGCTGTCCTGATAGCTGGCAAGTCAGGCTGTCACATACATACTCATCTTCAGGTCTTGACCAGCTTTCTGGCGAGATGCTGTGGACAGCAACGTCATAATTCTGCATGTAACACATATATTACCTGTGCTACAAGCTTCACCTTGCTTTCAAGCCCTTTCAGAGATCCAAATGCTCTACTCTCACTCCCACAAGCCCACACCAATCTCAGCTGCTCAGAGAGGTTTTCACCAGCATTTGTTTTCTTCAGAAACAGCCTCTTCTCCCACCTTCTGCCAAGAAGGCAGTTCCCACAGAGTTGAGCTGTTAATAAACTGTTAACAAGTTTGAAGAGCACAAATCTTTTCAAATCCAAGATCAAAAATCCAGATCCCACTGAAAAAAGCAATGCTTGGCTGAGCAGGGGAGGGGAGCACCTTGATTTCTCCCCTGTTAGCACTCTGCAGAAGTCATTCCCACTTTCCGTCACCCATTTTAGAGGATGCTAATATTTGTTGCTCCATTAGGCGCTTAAAAATAGGAAGGAGGAAATACCTCTTAAATAATTATTTTTAAGCCCACAGAGGGGAAGCTGTGGCCCCTGCCAGCACAATCCCCCTCTGAATCACCACACTGGAAACTCTGGATGGCTTGAAATGTTTGTCCAACCTAACATACAAACCAGGTTATCTTAAATACTCCACCAAATCATTTGTACAAACATAACATAAACGCTTCAAACCATAATGCTATTCTGAGACCACGGACCCACCTCCAAAGAAACCTCAAAAATAATTAACATGGACCTGCCACTCCTCTACCCTGACAGACCCTTCTCTGCACATCATTTATCTCGAGTAGCATTGACTTCAGGCGTTCAAGTCACTGTTTCCAAGTTAAAAGATATTTAGTTTCAAGGCACTTAGTTTTAGCCAAAAAGAGTGGACTAAGGAGATCAGGCATCTTCATATTCTATTAACTGGCCTTTTAAAAAGAAGGTCAAAGACTTATGGTTATATGAGTGTCTGAGGCTGGTTTCTCTCCACTGATGATGAAAACCTTCTAGTCATGCTGCGAAACATAGTTCCACTCTGTACTGTGCTAAAAACTGCTATTCCCCACAAGGCCAGACTCCTAATGCCCTGCCTCCAAAAAGCGCAGCAATCAACAAGGCTGTAACACTCCTCTGCCTGCCATGGGACACCACAAATTAGAGCTAAAAGAGGAAGACTACCTCCTAACACAACAGTCACCCAAGACCACTGTTCCCAAACTTACCCTTCCTCATACCAGTTTGCTTGGAGAAATGGCAGAGCCAAAATAGTTGAGGAAAAGAGCAATCAGAGCCAGCAAACGTAGCCATTCAGCACCAGCGTCATCGTTAACAGAGCCTGAAGTTTCCATTAAGACCTGTTTCCTCCAAAATGCTCACTGATTTAAAAAGGGAAACAAGATTGATGGCTTTTAATACTCCCTGAAGCCAAGCTGCCTGTAACACGCGGAAGTTCCTATGCACCAGTTGTTTTAAGTTAACCTACGACAGAGGGAAGATTAGGAAAGCAGTGGAGTGATGGGGACTGGAGACATACTACAGCTTGTAGAATACACTGAGCAACACAGGTATGACGAAATCAAGGCTTCCCCGCACAAGGTAACTCTTATTCTCTATCTTAGCAGCAGAGCCAGGTAGAAAGGATGGAAATGATCTTGACAAGCCAAAAATGTCACTGATCTTCTCCAGATACTGATGCCTTGTTTGTGGTCACTATAAAATTTCAACATGTTTCAGATTTCCTTCTGCTGCAGCAAACACAACCAGCTCCTCCATCTGATTCTGCTCCTCTTTGGTCTAAGCAGAGAGCAGGACTTGCTGCAGGCTCCGTCCTTCACGTGGAAGGTGGCCAGGTTAAAGATCACTGCCATTACGGTCTACTCAACATGAAGCTCCAGTGTAACAACAGATTATAAAACCATCGTTGTCCAGGGAATGCAAACAGCTTAGAAACATTGTTTTCAGTTTTTTAATTGTTTTTAAGAACCCATGAACCTGCAAGTCCACCTGTAAAGGAAGCACAGAGTCCTCCCCACACCCAGGTTCACTGCGGGTACCTCCCCAGGTCAGTATGCAACATTCCCTCTTCTACACGGGTCTTACTTGTGCTAGAGCTCAGAAAGAGCAGCCACTGAAGGGACAGCCAACAGTAAGATCCCCTCCATCCATGCAGCAAAGCGGAAAGTTTTAAAGGGGTTTAGTCAATCACAGATTAGGAGGGTTAGTCTAAGGCCTGAGAAAACCATAAGCGATTACACTGCTGGATGGGAGGAAATCCTCTGACAAGAGGAGTCCCTTTCAGGTGCTCTCCAGGCAAGTGGGAACAAGGCCCGGAGGAACAGCACAAACTCCACTTTGAAATTCTACATCCTGCACTGTGAGAAACCAAAAGCTTCCCCCTTTTCTAATAAAGCTGTCCAGTAAGTCAGACCTATTTGCTTTCCTGACTAGAGTTAGGCATTTGCAGGCAGAGGCTGATACACACCACAAACAGTACACACACTCACAAACTGTCGGGCGTACACTTGCTAAACATTTCACAACCAGACCAGCAACATCTGCCAATGCTTACACTAAAGCCTAGGCCTCACACTGCTGAGAGAGCACTTTCAGAAGACAGGTAGGGCAGTTGAGCGCTTTAGACACTATTTACAGGATTTTCGAACATCAAGGTGCAAGTGGAACTCACCCAGACTTGTTTCCTCTTTCCCCACCTTTAGCACGGTACAGGCAGAATCTACCACTGAGTTTATACCTGTAGCTAACAGCAGCTCATAGCCCATGTTCAAAATAATTACCAAATGTTCCCCACAGCTGGTAGCATCTTGAAAGTGTCCTTACAGGAAAAAAAACCAGCATATGGAAAACTTCTGTTTCTCACACTGAGCTATCCAAAGCTTGTTTAAATTCATTATTTAAACCTGCGCACACACCCCTGTCTTAGACATTGCTCAAAATTCCAGAGTTGCCCAGTTGGGTTTATTTCTGCACTGTATAACTGTATTGCTAACTGAAAAAAAAATAAAAAGAGGAATACTGCAAGTTGAAGCTAGCGTTAATAAACAAGGTCAGGCCCTATAGCTCACAGAAACACACAGCAGTGAAGAACCCAGGTAAGTCAATGATGATTATTACCCGATCTGCACTTCCATATGTCCACTGTGGCTCTTGTAAATACCAAGGAAAAGGGGACAGAAAATACATTTTGCCCTGGTTACTACTCAGTTGATTCACTGCCAGAGCATAACTGTAGAGGGAACAGAGGGGCGCAGGCATTTGCAATGCAGTTATTACCCACAACCAACAGCAGTGCAGCCAGCAACCACACCAAGTGGCCTCAAATCCACCAAACGTGGCCCGAGCCTCCACCAGCACAGGACACCAGCTGGTTACAGCTCTCTTATCCCAGTTCTGCTACTGAGCAAACCACGACTTACAGGAATACGCAGTAATTTTGTATTATTACCTATTACCAGTAAGTAGATACTGCTTTTTCAGCCGGTAACTTTTTAGCAGCTCCAGGTTCTCACTTCAGCAGCAGGGACATTCCCTGTCTACTCTGATTGATAGATGTTTTGCAAAGCCGTAAAATCAAGTCTACAGGTTTTTGAGGGGATACCAAACATCCAGCCCTCACCTGTAAGTCAGAGCTGTCACACAAAGTCATCTTGGAAGCTGTGGCCCACTTTTCCTCCTCTTTTTTAACAGTTTCTTTCCCATACACAACTTTCCTACAGCTCAAGCTCCTTTCCAGTACCTCCTCACTGGTTGTCTCTCTCAGATGCAAACATTTACCCATACTTTCTGTTCTCACATCCAACCAGCTATAAAAAAATCAAACCTACTCCTTACATCAGCAGGTTTGAAACGCATTAGCAATGGGCTCTCTTTAAAACTGCAAATTACCAAGTTCCCAAACTACACACTGCAGAGCACCTTGGTCTATCACTTGTGCTGAAAGGGTATTTCCAGGTACAAGCTGCAACTTTAGCTGAACATTAAAGGGACAACCGCTGAACGGCTTCAAGAAAAATCTTTATCCCATCGTCACTAAAACTTGCCACTCATCTGGTTTTAGGTGCCAGACTGACACAAACCTTGTTGCTGTTTCAAAACAGCCAACCTTTCCCAGCATGGAAGGCAAACCCATGCCAGCTTTGCTGCATCCATCAACCACCATGAGACTCCTTGGATTCCCATTCTCAGAAGCACAAAATCGTCCGCTGGCTCCTCTTCCAGAGATCAGAGCTGGGCTGTATGAGGGCTCCAGAGGGGCCACATCACCCACCACAGAC
>NW_010391170.1:0-360 GCF_000710305.1 Buceros rhinoceros silvestris | reverse complement strand
GGCTGTAGGAGGCCCCAAGAGGGGCCACATCCCCCACCACAGACACTCTGGCCCCTGACCAGGTTACACCGCCCAGGAAAATGGGACAGTGGCTTGTGAGGTCAACATGCTATGAGGAAACACCTCGGCTTGCGGGTCCTTTCCGAGAAGTCAAGCGGTTCCGGAGCGTACTCAGGGAGGAACCTGCTGGGAATAACTTGATTTTGCTTAGAAACAGAGACGGTGAAAGCAACGCTGCTACACACGGCTGAAAAGCAAACGGATGGTCACAAAGGGAGATAAAATCCCGAAGCGAGGGATTATCCCTGGAGGGCAATTAGCCGTACAACGCCTCTTCTCCCCCACAGAGCCCCTGAGGTG